>NC_092703.1:35957470-36263804 GCF_964275005.1 Diadema setosum
GTTTTAGAAATGAATTTAGATTTCAGAAGAGCTTGTAATGAGGAGAGCAAAAACTAAATGATCAGCAGATTGACAGTTAAGAAACAGGTGCTACAAGCATAAAGTCAACTACCACTGGTTTCAAAGCCAACATCACCCCACTTTTACATTCTTTTTTAAATATAATTGATTATTATAAGGATCGATTTTGATTTTTGGAATGTCTATTTGGATTGTCTATCATTTTGACCACAATTCACAATTTTCTATCATCTTACTAGCTATGACATGGTACAAGAAGCAGATATTTCCATACCAGTAGAGGAATAGAATACTGAACATCACCAACAATCTATTTTTTTCCCCATCACATCTATAGTAGACAAAGAAAGGCAACATAATTCTGTGAGCCTTCAAGGAATTATAAGGACTAAACAGTTCATTCATCTACTGTGAAATCAGCAACTTTCACAAAGTTTACAAGGAGCCACTATTCGGGAAAGTAAAATGCATGTGCAAGTCTTTGCTTGCACGGTGCATTGAAAGAAAAATGCCATTAAATATTGTACACCATCGTGGTTGGAAATTCGTGAAAGTTTCATGCTGCAAAAAAGATCGTTGGCTCCCATTTGAGAAAGTTTCATGCCGTAAGAGACTTGTTGCTCCAAATGGCAAAAGTTTCTGGTTTTACTGTACCTGTTTCTCCAGGAGCCTCCAGAAAACTTTAAATTTTGCTTTGTGTCCTGACAAGATAGCATGAAAACTCCTTAATCTGGAAATTATTCTCATCATTAGTTTTTTTTTTTCCCTAATTGAAATTAATGAAACACACAAGAGCACGGTCAACCTCGCCTTAAGTTGACCTCGCAGAAGAACATTTTTTTGATATGTCGACATGGATATGAATATGAAAATTCTGTTGTACTGTAAACATAGATATTTTTGTGCAATTAATTTTTTGCCCATTTATTTGCTGATTCTTGAATTGGTGCTGTGTAATTGTCCACCCATTCCAAATGTGCACAGAAAATTGTAAGATATTTTTCATGGGTTTAGAATTTGCGCCAGCCAAAACTAGTGTGAAATATGCAAAGATAAATGTACCCCGAAAATTCTTGCATTTGCAGTGTACAAGGTAAGTCAAAGTTCACTCAAGTTGAAGGATTTCTCCAGTGTCTTTGGCTTCGACTTATGTGAGGTTGAATGAATCACCCTGAATGCTTTTTTGAACTTCCTTTTCTTTGATGTAGGTATGTTGGCAAACCTGGACACTCATCATGGATTGCCTGTATGCTATAAATATATAATAGTTCTCAGGATATATCTTTGCAAACACATTGATAGTGCCCAGCAGTACTTTGTTAATACACACTGAACACAAGAACATAACATAACATGTAGCAATACTTTGGTAATATACACTGAATACAATAACATAATTTACTATGGTAATGTGCAGGATAAAACTACAGTGAGGTGTACATATCTTTAAAAAAAATGACATTTTAACCACATATTCTAATGTACAACTAGAAATGTCAGGGTACATTATTACAGGGTGAGTTATTTCAGAAAGAAGTGGAGATTCCCTTACTCAGTCCTACATGATATTGACACTGTCATTACTCTAGCCTCGTTTCATTACAAAATAAAGAAGAAAAGAAGTTCAAAAAAAAAAAATGTATGTTGTAATACATACATGTATATATGCACATACTAGTACTCTTGCAACAAGCTATAATGAGCAAAATTTTATACAATGTTTGCAAGTAAATAAACAAAAATGCTCCTAAATAAGGTTCAATAATCATTGTACTGTCAAAGTCTTAGCGACCACCTGTCTATAGCGGCCACCTGCCGTATACAACCACTACAAATAATTCCCCCTGAGAGAAAATTGAACCTGTCTTTGAGAGCCACTTTTTAGTCTCCCTAGAATATTTGAGAGTCATGAATTGTCTGGAATATAAATGAGGATTTGTTTAGCCGGACCACTGTCAAGAAAGCAACTGAATGCTTGTAAGCACATGATCACAAGACAGACAGCTTGAAGTCTCTTTAGGACTACAGTTGTACTAGTTAAGGACCAGTTAAGTGCTTTGCCTTAGGGCACAAACAACTGTAGCTTGGGGACTTGAACCAAGGACCTTGTAACTGAGAGACCATGGTCTTATCCACTGAGCCATACACCACCTCCTAACTCTGCATAGCCGTTTGCAAAGGCAGCTCGCTATAATTTCAGTGCACGCACACATAGCGCGCGACTGACGAGCTGCAAGAGTAGCGAGCTCACTCCCATCTGATCATTGTCTGCACACCTGCCATATGTGATTCCATTGCGAGCCGCCTTTGCAAAAGGCTAAACTCTGCATAGTGCAAGCTTTAAGTCATTGAGGGAATACAAGTCTGCATTCAGAAAAGCTGAAAATCAGCAGACTCTGAGATTTGAGTTGTGAAGATGTTAATGATGCCTGTGTAGAAACTTGACTGGCGTTTGAATACGTAAGCTCGTGATGAAATGCAAACACCAACTACATGGTGTACACTAGCATCTGATTTCTTGGCTGTTTCCCTACCATCGGAATGATATCCAGCCAAACAATGAACTCAAAGCTGGAAAATTTCAGATCAGATCTAGTTAGGAAAGATGTATAGACATTCAATACGTATTCTACAATGTTTTGAGTGACAGGGCCACAATCAACCCAACCACTAATCTGTCAGAGGATGGAGACAAAAAACAACAACAAAAGAAAAAATCTGAGTATAACAGCCTCCAACAAAAGAAATGGCCAGCTATGAACCAAAATAATCAAATATAGCATCGTTACACATTGTAAAGCATAGTACACAGTAGATATAGATAAGGTATTCTTGTTTCTTTGTATGACAGTAACATAACACTTTTTTTTTGGCCGAGTGCTATGACATAAACATATACTCTATACTTAGTCAAAGTAACCTTGCATTCATACCAAAGACGCTTAAAGGGAAGGTAAACCCAAAAAGCAATGTGGATTGAGTGAAAGCAGCGACATTAGTAGAACACATCAGTGAAAGTTTGAGGAAAATCGGACGATCGATGCAAAAGTTATGAATTTTTAAAGTTTTAGTGTTGGAACCGCTGGATGAGGAGACTACTAGAGGATATGACGTATGAGTGGACAACAATACAAAGAAAATATAAAGGAAATTCAACAAAAATTCACTTTTCTAGAATTATGAAAGAGGAATGGACCAACCTCTTTCAGAAAGCAGGGGGAATAATTGCTACCCTTAACATATGTCAATATCAAGCTGATGGAATTTGTAATTTTCATGAAAAATTGATTTTTGTAGAATTTTCTTTATATTTTCTTGGTATTGTTGTCCACTCATACGTCATAACCTCTAGTAGTCTCCTCGTCCAGCGGTTCCAACACCAAAACTTTAAAAATTCATAACTTTTGCATCGATTGTCCGATTTTCTTCAAACTTTCACTGATGTGTTCTACTAATGTTGCTGCTTTCACTCAATCCACATTGCTTTTGGGGTTTATCTTCCCTTTAACTAATAAGACAGGAAAGTGCGCGCTAATCCTGTACAAAACAAATGGACAGCGCATGGTCCTCAAGCGTATTACGCACATCACCTGAGACGCGCTGTCTTGACACTTGATAAACAGCAGCAGCGGCTTCAGGGACAGCGCGTCTCAGGTGATGTGCGTCTTTGCCTGAGACGTGCTGTCTATGAAGATATTGTTGTTTATCAAGCGTCTTTGATTGTGAGATCATGTTGCCAAATTTTTACCTCCACGAAATAGTCCTTATTACTTTCAAATCTCGTTCATCAAAATAATCCCCTTATTTGAAAAAGAGCTACGACTATAATTTTTAAATCTTTTTAAGATAATAAAGATACCACTAACTTTGGAAATGAATGATGTTTCTAGGTGTACTGAGTTTGTACTTGGCTCTCTTTTGTATCGTCATGTAGGGTAACCATTTTATGTCCATTTTTATCGCGCGCCTTTGTATCTTGTTATCTCTACTATCTTTGATTCATACCTTGCAAAGAAAGATGCATGGATGGTGAACATGATTCAACTTGTGAGAGTACAGACAAATTCAGAGCATGGTCATGGTTTTCACATTTATTTACTATTTCATATTCACACACACTCTCATCATTAAATATGTGACTGCCTAGCTCAAAACCGATAAGTAGGTCAAAATGAATTTTGACTTTTCTACACACAGTAAAATTGTAGGCTCTAAGCTTTAAAATGATGTATAGCTTTTGAAATTGAACAATCCTAATCCATTCAAAAAGTGATTAAAGTAAGAGTTAGGAGGCACAGTTTCATAGAAAAGGGGGGGGGGGAGGATTCAAGATTAGGTTCACTCAGGCATGCTGTGCAGGAGTATCAATGAAAATGGATTTTATTTTGCAGAGATAGCAATGCCTGTCTGAAATGATATGACCTAAAAAATTGACAATATGTTGATTTCAGTTTTGTTTTACGCTACCAAATTTGGACAGACAATAGAGAAAAAATAGTACTCTCATAGGTGAGAAAAACTCTACAAATTTGAGTAGGTCAACCCAAATGACATTTTTTCGGTTCATTACACAGACTCCTAATCTGCAACTTTTTGTCGGTGTTGAGCCAGGCAGTCACATACAGAAATAAAACATTCTTTCCCGAAAATACAAGTCCAAAACGAGGGCAGGAGTCCACAAAATATCAGAATCCACTTCCCACTTTAATACAAAGTTACATTAAAACCATTATCACATGTTGGATGGACACTCGAGATTATATGCCATTTTTAAATCTGAACAATTTTCAGGCTTTGTAGCAGCTACATCCTGCTTTCATACCAGATATTTGTTGTACATCACTAAAGCGGCAAATACAGTGCACTCCCGTTACAACGAACACGGTTATAACGAAATTTCGTTATAACGAAGTAAATCTTCTGGTCCCAAAATTATCACCATTAAAGTCTATGGTACAAAATTCGCTTATAACGAACACGGTTATAGCGAAATTTCCGTTATAACGAAGTCTTTTCCGAGCGCCACAGACAAAGAAAAACAAGAGAAATGTGCTCCGTTATAACGAAATGCGAATTGCTTTCGAAAATACGTAGCGGAACAAGCATTTTATAGCTGCGTCTCTGCATGGGTGGACGCTTCACACCACTGTGTGTTCGCTCCTTGTGTCACACACAGTTTCTGAGGGGAACTTGCATTTATTATTGTAATACAGTTATCCCATCACATTTCACATAGCTTTGCAGTGTATGATGAGTATTCAGCAAACATAATATGATATATATACGTGGTTCCTTGTTTTCGTTATATATTGTATTTGTTCGGTTATAACGAAATTTCGTTATAACGAAAGAAAACTGCCGGTCCCGAGCATTTCGTTATAACGGGAGTCCACTGTAATTATGATTGGCAACATTCACACAAATTATTTTATTATTTCTTTTTTTGTGTGTGCCGTTTCCGATCAACATCGGACATAAGTTTTAATACTGAACTGAATTTAAAAAACCAAACATGCTATGTGTTTATTCACTTCCACTCTATCTCTTCATCTCACAATGAGTGAAGATCTGTTGACCCATTCCATACGGGAACCTGGCGGCCTGTGATTCAAGTCTATGGGGAATCCGGAATTCAGTATTGAACAGGTTAACAAGCAGTATCCGTATAAGAGGTAAATATAAAAAATATAACAAAAGTCTGTGATATGTAATCATTCACTTAATTTGGCATTGCTTTATATTGTACGAGGAAAGATCTTTGCTGACTATAAAATCCCTTGTTGCACCTGTATGTGTGAAAGCTGTAATAGCTTTCTCCTCGCCACACATCATCTAATACAAAACCACCCACATGTGTGCCATTATAAAAGCATTAGCAGCATCCTTTATCTAGACGAAACCACAGCCACATTCAATACTGGAATAAAATATATCATATCTTCATAATGGACTCTCACTGTTGCATTATACATCATTTTGTTTGCATAAATAGGATGTCGCTCCTCTTGGAATAAATACCTCTGGCATTTCACAGCCTCTCACAGTCATAAAAGTGGGCGGGGTACATTCAAATGTACATCTGAATAAACGTTGCATAGGTTCAGAAGACGCCTGCCTTCTATTGTCAGAACCAGGGTAGCTCCTTTCGCTACCAACCTGACCTCCTTGAGTTGTGCTTCTGGAAGATCTGTGGAGATATTTGGGAAATATATGCTTAAACAGTCCAGGGTTACTGACAAAATCAAATCATTGCAACTGATAAACAAATTTCCCTTCATCGTCATAAATAAGCACTCTGAATTCATCAGTGTTGTACAGTGGACTACCGTTATAACAAAGTGCTTGGGACTGGCAGTTTTCATTCGTTATATCAAAATTTTGTTATAACCGAACAAATAAACAACAGAAATACACTGTATATGAATAGAGTGGATGATTTTGCGGCCTGAACTTTTACTTCATTGTAACTGGAATTTTGTTATAACTGTGTTCATTATAACGGGAGTACACTGTAGTAGTAGCCATGACAAAAGAAATCACGGGCTTACATACTCGGGCAGGATTCGGTCCTACAACTTGATCTCTGCAGTGCACAAGTGTCTTATCCCATAGACCACCGAGCTTCCGCCGACGGCCAGTGCTGGTTCTAATTCTTGTAGTTTGCAGCGAGTACTGCGTAATTCTTCAAATTCACTAAATTTTTCTGCCAAGTTGTTTTAATTTGCAACTGATTAACAAATTGCCCTACATCGACAAAAATAAGCAGTGAATGCGAAATAAAATCTCAACGTAGTAAATTGTCATTGCACTCACTGCACTCTAGGTAACAATTCTGCAACTCCACTCAAGTGTGGCAAGATGAAACAGTATTGCTGTTATCTGAGTTTTGGAATTTGTGTGCCAATAACTTATACTTGTATATCATTCACCCAGCTCTGCATAGCACTCCAAATACACCACTTTATTCTAATCACAAAGGGAAGATACCTGATGTGCCTCAGTCTAAATTAAGCCCTTGGAATGCACAGATATGAAAGAAAGAAAATATCTATCACAGTGGAATTAGTAAATAAGACAAAAAAAATATGGTCACAACTCATTACATATGGACTCATATAACATGCACACCACCCTTCAACAGATATCAAACGTAAGTCCTTTTAAATAGTGCGACAGTTTATATCAGGATGAAGAGAGGTTTTAATCATAATGACTTACAGATGAGGCTCCTCTCAGGGAAGATGAAGTTGTCGACACCACCGACAGCTATCTCCCCTCTCAGAGGAAGCAGGAAGATGTCCGTTTCTGAGATAGGAGAAAGTTGGATGCATTTAATAAAAGACTGATTACAATTTTACTGTGCAGTTATTATATTACAAGTTTATTTCTCTTGTGTTCACAGGGTCCAGCTCAAATTATCCCTGGCTACATCAAGCACATGAGACTTTATCCCATTCTCGCCTACCATGCTGTATTGTCTTACATTTGCTGGCAACCTACGGAACACAAATACATGAGTGTGGCTCCGATTTTTTAGGGAAGAGTAAGAGGTTATTTAAAACCTTTTTCAACTTCATGCTTAAGTTTAGAAACAAAAGAACATTTTGTAATTTTGGAAGGAAAAGCCATGTTTCACCAGTACTCACACTTGTCTTTTCACACATTAATGTAATCATCTCTCTCTATGTCTCTCTTTCTTTCTCTCTGTCTTTGTCTGCCTCGTGTCTCTCCTCCCTTCTAAATCTCTGTCCCTATCCACCTCTCTGTCTATCTACAATATTTATGTCTGTCTCTTCCTCTTTCTCTCTCACTCATATCTACCTTTTTCTTTTTTCCTTTCCCAATGTCTACATCTTTCTCTCCTCTCTCTCTCTCTCCATCTATTCATTTCTGATTTCAGCATGGGGGCGCTGTGGCATAGTGGATAAAACTCTCGACTCCCAATCGGAGGACCCGAGTTAGAATCCAGCCCAGTGCTCATGTCCTCTGACAAGATGTAACCGGTTGTTACCCACACTGTCCGTCAGCTCTCGACCCAGGTGTATAAATGGGTACCTGGCAATGCTAGGGTAATAATAACGGCAGGACCCTCTGGCAGAGCAGTGGCAACACTGAAGAGGCTGCCCTGGGTAAAGAAGACATTAGTATTTCTCCCTCTTTCTTTGTCTTTCAATCTGCCCAACTATCTCTCTGCCTCTAACACTCTGTCTATAATAATAATAATAATAATAATAATAATAATAATAATAATAATAATAATAATAATAATAATAATAATAATAATAATAATAATAATAATAACAACAACAACAACAATAATACTAATATTAATAATAATAATAATATACAATAATAATAATAATAACAATAATAATAACAATAATGATAATAATAATAATAACAATAATAATAATAATAACAATAATAACGATAATAATAATAATAATAATATCAATTTATAAAGCGCAAAACCTACAGACATATATTCTTCTGCGCTGCAAAAGCTTCTGATGTGCTTGATAATAACGAACAGTTAAAAGAAGAGATGTGTTTTGAGTCGTGATTTAAAGACTGCTACTGTTGGGGATTTCCGGACTTCTAGTGGTAGATCATTCCAGAGTTTGGGAGCTGCACAGGCAAATGCTCTGTCTCCCAATGTTACTTTTGTTTTACATGTTGGAATCTGTAAAAGAAGAGTGTCCTTAGAACTGCGCAAATTATGAGTATGTCGATGAGATTTAAACACTAATAATTCGGATATGTAACTGGGGGCTTGACCGATAAGTGACTTATACACAATCAACAAAATCTTAAACAATATTCGTTTACGAATCGGAAGCCAGTGTAAATCTTTCAGAAGAGGAGTAATCCTTGAAAACCTAGGTTTGTTACAAATAAGCCTTGCACAGGAGTTTTGGACTCGCTGCAGGCGCCCAACTTGAGAATCAGGGAGTCCATGTAATAACCCATTACAATAATCCAATTTACTAACAATACATGCTTGGACAATCATTTTCATACTGTTCTCATCAAAATATTTCCTGATACGTCTAAGGTTATATATCATATGGTATGATGATTTACACACATTTGTGATGTGTGCTTCCATGTTCAGATGCGTGTCAAAACACACTCCAAGATTCCTAACAGTGGAAGATGACTTTATGACAGAACTTCCAACCGATATCCCATCAAAAGAAAGTTTAGATATTTGCTTGGATGTGCCAATCAATAACAGTTCAGTCTTACTGTCATTTAGCATGAGTTTGTTTAGCAGCATCCATTCACGTACATAATTGACACATATTTCCATTTCAGTGACGCTTTGCTGCTGAGCAAGTGCGTCAGGAGTGAACGACAAATACATCTGTGTGTCATCTGCGTAGCAGTGACAGGATACACCAGGAAACTTATCATACACATTTTTGATCAGATTGCTTGTGTACAAAGTAAAGAACAGAGGGCCCAGCCGAGACCCCTGTGGGACTCCAGAGGGCACTGGGAAGAAATCAGAAACAGTACCATCAATATCGATCTGTTGATATCTATCTACTAAGTATGACTTAATCCATTTCAGAGCAACACCATCAATGCCAAAGCAAGTATTCAGTGATTCCACTAAGCGAGAATGATCTATGGTGTCGAAAGCACTGCTCAGATCTAGTAAAAGCAATATGGTTACTTTCTGATTGTCCATAGCCATCAATATGTCACTCTTAATTCTTAACAATGTTGTTTCAGTACTGTGGTATTGTCTGTAAGCCGACTGGTTAAAAGGCAGAAGTGAATTAACATTAAGGTGATCAACAATTTGCTGATGGGCAGCACCTTCAACCAACTTTGATACATACTTCAGGTTACTCACAGGCCGCAGATTACAAAACTCCATATCTAGACCAGCCTTCTTCAAAATGGGTTTAACTAAAGCATGTTTCCACTGTGAGGGGAATTGACCAGTTGCTAAGGAGAGATTAATTAAGGACGTTACCACAGGAATCAGTGCGGCATCACATTGTAAGAGAATCTTTGTGGGCATTGGGTCTAATGCACACGACTTTTTACTGAGCTTAGATATGAGTTTCTCAACATCATGCTCTGAGAGTGGCTTAAAGCTTGTAAAACATTGGTGCACTGTGTGAGGTCTCTTGAACAGAATCTGTGAATGATTTGCTCAGCACATTCAGTCTTGACTCAATGTCGACATGAATTTTCATTACTTTGTCATGAAAAAACTTGCCTAAGTCATTCACAAAGGCGTGTTTGTCAGTGTGCTGTGGTATTACAGGTTGCTTATTAGCTACATTCAACAAAGACTTCACCATGTGAAACAAACGATTTTGGTCGTCTTTGTTTTCCATGACTAAATCATTGTGATACTTTCGGCGGGCTTCATTTAACAAATACAGCATGGAATTACGTTCTGACTTGTAACTATTCCAATCTCTGTCTTTCCTAGTTTTCAACCAACACTTTTCAGCCTTCCTTTTCTTCCGTTTTGCAGCCCTGACAGTATCAGTGAACCAAGGTACTTGGGGACGCAAAACAACTTTCTTTGTTACCACAGGTGCATGCTTATCAATGATGTCACTCAGTGTAGCATCATACAATACAGCCAGTTCATTGACATCACTTGGTATGCGCTTACACAGTTCACTTTCAACAACATCTGTTTGTAGGGTTTCAATAACAATTGCAGACAACCTGCGAAATGACAATACTTTGAAAGGCAATGGAGGTTTGTATGACTTAAGACGGCACATATAAACAGGAATATGATCACACAACAGAGAACCATGTGGCCAGGGTTGGCCGATGACAATATCATCTGACTGCCGACAAATCAACAAGTCAAGGGTGTGACCACGTTTGTGTGTACTAAAATCAACCAATTGCCTGCAGCAAAGAGACTCGAGGAGATTCAAAAAAGACCTTGACTCAGCATTGATAATATCTACATGAATATTGAAATCTCCTGTAATCAGCAGGGGGACGTTAGACAGCAAATGACAGTGAATATAATCATTAAATTCAGGTATAAATGATGAAACTGACACGGGATGTGATTCTGAATACGGCGGTCTGTAAATATTGATCAATTTCATATGAAACGTGTGATATGAAATATAATACTCGGCGAACTCGAATGAGTCCTTCTCACCAGCAGCTACCATATGAACATCAATTGTCTCTCTGAAGACAAGGCCAGTTCCACCGCCACGGCGGTCACTCCTCGGTCGATGAACAAAACGATATCCGGGAGGGACAAGTTCACTAGAGATTGCTGAATGCGTGTCTTTTAACCAGGTTTCCGTCATGGCAATCAAGTCGACATTACTGTCGCAGATGAAATCTTGAACAAGAGCGGTCTTATTACACACTGACTGGGCGTACATGGAACACAACTGGAGATTCAAGGATGATACTGGCTTGTTACGTGACACAGTATTCTTTTTGCAGCCTCCTCGAGTTCCTCTCCGTGTTCTCTTCCGTTGAATGACACAAGACTTGATGATGTCGCAAACATCCCGCGGGAGTTGCAGTTTGGTATGTCTCCATCGCAGAAGTTCACCTGGGGTGTATTTGATTTGGTGTTGGGCATGGTGAGATGTACCACGGCAACCTGACGCACGCGATATCTCTCCATTTTGGGTGTTGGGTCCTGGGTTTGGATGGACATCACCGTCATGGAGAATGTCTAGTTGAAAGGAGGCAGTGCAGTTTGGACTGTATAAAATTCTCCTCTTTAGAAAGTGCCTTCTGGTGAATGATCCATGATGAAAAGGATGTAGGGCAGACTGGCTACTGCAATGCACTGGGTCACTCAGAAAAGCACAGAGACAAAGAGCAACAAATACTCTGAGATGAATAGGCTGCATTGTGCCTGACTTGTAATCCAGATGTTCACGTTCATCCAAGCAGGAACAGCATAGCAGAATGTGCTACTTACACAGTGATGCAAAGGAAGCACAGGGCACACTGAGTACAGCAAAATCCAAAACCAAATCCATCCAGAAATGAATATATCAAAATACAGCGTAAAACCTGAGCTTCACTGATAGAAACTTGTCTAGCAGTTTCTGAGCACTATTACACAGGTGGTGGTAATAGTATTATCAAGTGAAATGTCAAAATAACAAGCAAGCAGAAGCTTTTTTTGGAGAGCAAGCAGAAGCATGTGCAGCATGCATGTGCGCTCACCTAGAAATAATGTCTTATTTACCCAGGGTAACCTATTCAGTGTTGCCACCGCTCTACCAGAGGGCCGTGCCATTATTATTACCCCTGGCAACCCATTTATACACCTGGGTCGAGAGGGACGTGGTGGGTTAAACATTTTGCCCAAGGATGTAAGCGCTGGGCGGAATTCGAACTCGGGTCCTCTGATCGGGAGTCAGGAGTCTTATCTACTATACCACAGCACCCCCTATGTCCTCTATCCCTCTGTCTAACCTGCCAAGACCGATGCAGCCTCCTCTCCTTGTATCCTCCTCAAGGCTGGTTCCTGACTGACAGGTTGCTTCTTCCTCTGAGATGCCTTGGTCTCTCTGGCCTGCAGAGCTCTCTTTACTTTGGCTACATTACCTGAACCATCTGCACAGGAAATTGAACACTTCTCATATGAGATGCGACATCTTAAAGCACACAGAAATAGTACATGCTACCACTGTCAGAAATTAAAAGGATTGGATGGCATTTTACTGGCCATTCACCTTTTCTTTTCACGCTGACAATCTAGTTTGATAATTGTAGATATAAACTCACAATGTGTTCATAACAACAATCAAGATTGTTCTGGGAAAATTATATCCATCTGACCTGGGTCTGGTATGAAGAAAAGACATTGATTGTTTCCTGCAGTTTACATGTAGCTAATGAGTGTAATGCATTAGCATACAATTTCTTGTCACTGGCAGATATTCACATCAAAGAGTTCATATGAAAGAGGAACCTATCTGTGCAATTACAACATTATGAGAGTCTAACAAGGTGATGTACTGCACCACTGGCATTGCCAGTAAAGAGCCAAATGTCTCTCTGTAGACTAGCAGGGCCCAGTTTTATGAAGAGTTAAAATTGATTTTATAGTTGATTTCAACTGTAAGTCTATGGCAGCCTGTGTGGTAAGGAAATTTAAAATCGATTTTATCTTTTGATAAAACGGGGTCCAGGTATGTGTAACCATGGTAACAGGAGGAATAATGGTGACAGCTCAGTTGATCACTAGATTTAAATGAAAGGCACAGAGGGACTTGGTTGTGACCCAGCTTGGAGAGGTACAACTGTTTTACCATGTGCAATGCATGACAATCTTAACAGCTATACATCAAAGTATATTCTTACCAAGAAAACATCTGGAATTCATTCTTTATACTTCAAGAGCTTTACAAGTATTTTGAATTACAGCATATGGACTACAGTAGCTGGTAGAGCCACTGCTAATACTTAAAAATATACTAAATGCAGATTGTGCAGCAGAAAGAAAAGTCAAGAATTCATGCTTTGTACAAATATGCCCCCAAAACTGACTGAAAATAGGCCCTTCTAGTGTCCGCTTACTTCATGTAAGTGCTCACTTTTTTCCCCAATCATTAATACCATACCAGAACACTAGGACATGACCATTCCGATGTAATGGTCTTGTAGGACATGACCATTCTGATGTAACTGTCTTACCTACAATAACATCATTGTCTGCATGTAAGTTGGCCCGAGCCAACACTGCCATGTCATAGAGGTACAGTAGGGAAGCTTCAGAAAACATCTCCACTTGTGATAGTGTGTTGAGGAGAACCTGGGACAAACACAGGAAAGACAAGATAGTACAAGGGAAATATTACTGTATATGAAAATGGTCTACATAAATACGGGTCAGTCATTGGTCATAATGCAATCCCATGATTAATGCAGTGAGGATCAAAATCTTTAAATTATGAGCAGTGGACAATGTACCCTCAGGTAATGTATTCCAGAATTTGACTGGTTGTCGATGGGCTAGAATGAAATGATGTGTATTTGTGTAGACGACACATGTACATCACATTTTGCCCTGTCTATTGTTGTAACACTTGACAGTCCCCAGGGAATGATACTTTCCCCTCCAGACAATATTTTTCCTCGGCACTGCGAGGTGCTTCAGAGAAAATACTATCTCTCTGGGAAAAACAAAACTCTAATGAATATGTGAAGTGTTACATTACACCTCTGAAAAAGTAGTATCTGTATAATACTACACAGGACAAATGAAAGGGCATGGTTTGTGAAAAAGACAAACATTGAATAAATAATATGTACTACTGCATGAGCAATTTGATCAATGACAGCTATTACAGGTCCATTGGAAGGTGAATTTTATGTTTGAATTTAGAAGCAGAATGCATAATGAGCTGTGCATATTTTAAACTGAAGTCTGCACTCAAATGCTGAACTGACTGAGACTGACAAAGGGTTAGATTTCTTGTACACTGGATATTTTTGTAGCTTTGGTAATGATCACGATACAGACCTTTTTGTCCATTTGTAAGAAAGCCTACACCAACCTCTCATGTTTTTTCCAAGTTGATCACTATTGTACTAGAAATCACTTTCCTGGAACAGTACGCACCATCTTCACAACCATCACAGAGGGTGTAAGGATTTTGCCTGTGTGGAGCATGCATGATATGTGAGGGACTGAAACTACAGGTAGTTTTGAATCCTTACAAGCTACACAGCTCTAGAGTTTGTCTGTAGTGTGATCGCATGTTCAAAACCAAAGGAACTGATCAGGAAGTAAACGATACATATTTTCCAATAGTCTGAGTGGGGATATTATGATCGCTAGCTAGCATTAGTTTGCCAAACAAAACATCTCTTTCGTATTCCCACCACTGTAGTTGCTCCTGACGAGCAGCTACAGTACACGGTCTATGGGACACTGCCTGTGGTACATGTTGTCTTTTCGGCACAGACCCTGTGCGACAGAGAAGGATTTGTGAGTGCAAACTAAACTAGCAAACACAATTTAAAAACACTGATCAATATGAGGGGTGAAGTTACCGGTAGAAGTAGCTCCGCCTTCATCCGGTCCGGGAATTGTTCCTGCTGACTTAGTCTTTTCTGCCAGACTTTTGCTAGCTTCTCAAATGCCAGTCCAGCCTCAGCCTTGTACTAAAATGAGTAAATGGGAGGAAAAATCAAATAAGTACTTATATCAAAGACTGTTAAAAGACTGTTAAAGGCTCCTTTGGAAAGTATCACTTTGTAATTGAGAGTGATGTTTTCATTCTAAAGTGGTAGTTTCCTTTCCATCTTGGCATTCATCGTCCACTGTGGGTTTCTGTTCATCATGGCTTTGACACAGTATGTGAGAAATTTGCTCTAAAACATTTTTCATGATTGCACAAAAATTACGTGGTATATATGAAGAGTTTGTTCGCAAAAACCGCTAAGTCCATATTTGCCAAATGGAGATATTTGCGATTAAAGGTCAAGAAAAATAAAGAGAATAATAAGAAAATTTTCGCTTCTTTTGACCATAACTTCAAAAATGTACCTTTATATGTAGTGACCAATATATCATTTAAAAGATATTATTTTGTACTTAATGACAGAGACCGTACTTCAAAATCATCAAAAATGGACTTATCGGTTTTTGCGAACAAACTCTTCATATGTTGTGCTGGTGAGCTTTATATCATTACTGAGATAGAGGGCAAAGTTTGGCATGAAAAAGACATCACAGAACCTCACACTTCTGACTACCCAGAGTAGTCACACTGACTAACTGTATGCCATTCAATGCTCATATTATTTTGCATCTTCTTTTGTACTTTGAAATATGATAAGATATTTCTGCAACATCTTATAGTCTTCAATTTGTACTATTAAACATAAATTCTTCAAAATAAGGGTTATAAAAGAAAATCTATATGTCATATACCTGAAACACATATGGATGTATTTCCATTCGTCTAAGCTATAGCAAATTGGATTTTCACTGCAATATAATTTGGAAATATTTATCTTCTACAGCATTCTGTGAGGAAAACAATTGGTGGATGTGAAGGCTTCAGCTAAAACAGATAATTACACATTCATCATTGCTATGATACATAGCTATGATGGCTACTCCTCAGTAGTTAGACATGTACTTGTGATAGCTACATTCTACACTGATGCAGGATACCACCACATTCTACTTTGGGCAATGGATGCTTAAGCCATTGAGGGACGAGTCCCGAGTATACTCGGGCAAATGTCTATGGGAAATGTGTGTTTTAGCAAAATTAAACCATCCTCAACGGGTTAATGGGCAATGGATGATTGTTGTAGGGATACCAGTTACAAACATTGTAGAATGAAAGAGATGGTCTAAAATACATCTCAATGAAGCCTCGTTGTACCCAAAAAAGCCTGAACTTTGATACTACCAGGGCCTGAATTCAGGAATTTGTCTAAACACTGCCATTCCTGCTGTTGACCAATTGCCCCATGGTACTGTACCTTGTTGGTGATGCTTTGTGTGGTTGACTTCTGTAGCCTCACCGCCTGGCAAGTTCCACTGGCACACACAGCACACAGATTGTCAGCATTAACAAACAGACCTGTCACACAATACAATGAAGAAAAAGTAATGTAAAGAAGACATGAAGAAGAGGAAACATCAAATCAGTGAACACAGACACCTATGTAGACATAAAGACCTGAATTTATGGAGTAGTTAAATCAAATCCATTGTTCAAATTTAGTTACAGGTTAAAAACAAATGTGAAATAGGCACATCCTTCACATAAGAGTACCCTTCACATCTGCGTTCATTGTGCACTCATTATTTGATGTCTGTTGGCAAACACAATCTGTCACACAAATAAATGCATGTGAAGCTTACATAATCTGTGGACTGCATTCAAACTACCTTTGTGAATTTGGCCCATCAAGACAAGACAAGACAAGACAAGATACAGTCTGACAGATAATGATGACATCTTACCCTCTTCTCCGATCCACACCGGCCACCTTTCAGGGTCCAAGGTTGCTATAACCTCCTTTTCCAGCCTCACCTCAACCCTACAGCATGAAGGAGAAAGAAAGAGTGAACTCAAAGTTCTACATCAACAGTCTCTAGCTATAGATGACACAGTTCCAAGAGGGACATTACAATCAAATGTTTGTCTGCACTCACATCATAAATGCTGGTTAACTGTTTTAACCCGTTGAGGACAGACTGATTTTGCTACAACACGCATTTCCCATAGACACCTGCCCGAGTATACACGGGACTCGTCCTCAACGAATTAAGTTCATTGCCAAGATGTCGTGCTTAGTTCAATGATAGTTGCTCCTGTGGCAATCGCTCCAATGATTTGCATGGTAAGCCAAATATAAAACCTACCCACAATTATAATCCTAACCCTAATCCTGATCCTCAAATCAAACTAAACCTGAAACCCTA
Source organism: Diadema setosum (assembly GCF_964275005.1). NCBI lineage: Eukaryota > Metazoa > Echinodermata > Echinoidea > Diadematoida > Diadematidae > Diadema > Diadema setosum. Next base: position 35,974,923 of record NC_092703.1, read on the forward strand.
TCACAACTCTAACCCACCCCTCAAGTCCTTGGAGAAAATAAGACCGGAGCAATATTGCTGTATAAGCAAATGTTGTGTCAGCAACACAAATGATGCAAATTTCAGTCATTCAATGAGTGTTATACCATAATTTTTGTGGGCTGTTTGTTCATCATTTTTTCTTTTTCTTTAACTTGTTTCACAGTCTACCGAAGTTGCATAAAACATCTAAAACACATTTTGGCACATCAGAAGTGGAAGATCAGTCAATACCTCAGCTGAACGGAAAACACAAGAATTTCACAAGACAAACGTGAAATTATTCACAACTGTATCATACACAAGTCATCTACTGTATACGCCATATATTTAGCGAGTCTAAATTTGCGCGAATCGGGACTTCCTGACGATTTCGCGATCGTGGAGTACCGTACTGAATGGAAAAATGTGCATCACAGTCATATGGGATTCAAAGTCATTATTTTTGCGTGTCTTTAATTTCGCAAATAGCACCCGACTCATTAAATTCGTGAAAATAAAAATCCTCGTGAAATATTCGGCGTATACAGTAATTACGAACCTAACATCTTATGAAGTGGGACACGAACTTACTTGCCCCTGGTTACTATGACAACCTCCTCTGTCTTCTCCCCCTCCGTGGCAAGCACTGAGTTGTTTGGTATAAGCAGGACTGGATGAGGGATGCCTGCATCCTCCTTACACTGCTTGACCAGTGATGTGAGTGCAGACGTATTCCACTTGCTGAACAACGGGAGCTGCCAAATTAGTGTGTAATGGAAAATATGTCACAAGAAAAAAAGGACAGAAAATATAGCACATTAAATCCACAGGGAACTAGATGAGAAAAATGACTTATTCAAATGAATTTGTCCACACTGATACGTGATTTTTGCTTCTTTGACAATAATATATCTTAAATAAAAATTTTCAGGCATGCTGAAATTAGATATTTTCAATAATTCCCTGAGAGAGAGAGAGTCCACTCAGTAAACACACATTGTTAATTTATAACTATCATCATTATAGGAATATGAAACAGATCATGAAATAAGCTGAAAATTGTATCTTTAGCCAAATTCAGTGACATTTGACTTTTGACCTGAAGGGACATTCCTAAATCTGATCAGGGCATATATGTCATTACTAGAGTCGGATGACAAAAAAAATCATGGCTTGGGACGTTTATTATATCCATCCAAGGTAAGGTGTGGGATAGATGGATGGATGGATCTGAAAACATAATGCACTGCCACCTTTGGGGCAGAAGAATTATAAGCAATATAAAACACATGAGGGAACAAAGCAGGCAAAAGAAATATTGTGGTCTATAAGTGTAAAGAAAAAGTGCTTGCTTGGACTGATATGTCATTATGCATAATCTGGGAATGCCTGGGAAGGATCTGAACATTAGATATTCACAATATATTACAGATTGGTAACTCCTACATGTAAACACTTAACAGAACAGCACTCATAAGGTTCAAGTCATACACCAAATCCACTCCAGCACATACCTTGGATAGAGTGTCCAGAGCTATCCTATGAAGCAGATCCCCCTGGTCTAACATGCCACTGGTGTCAAAGTACCGCCTCCTCACAAAATAGTCCATTAGGTCTGTGGAGACCACCTCACCTATTGCCCTCCTCAAGGTCCCCTCCTTTAATAGTAGCAGCTGGGACCTGTCACCATGGTAACAAGAAGGTGTGGTCAATCAATTTGAATGTGTAGAATTTCCATTTGCTCATGCGATTGAAATTCATAATGGTGAAAGTATCTTTTTTTGTCTACTACTTATGTTTCATAGTGTATAATTTGTTAGTTTATGCTCTCAAGACAATTTTTCACAATAAAAGCTTCATGTGACCTATCATAAATACCTACAAAGATGTGTGTACTTGAAAAATTTACATTAATTCACAATCACATCACCACTGTTCACAGATTATCAACAGCCAAATCATAAGGTGATTCTACACATGCCAACTGCTGCCAGCTCTTGTAGGTGATCCATCTTTCAAGTTCTGCAAACTGTACAAAAATGAACTCACGGAGTTGTTGACTGGACGGTAGCTGTAACAGGCTGGTAGAAGAGTGTCGAGACTTCCCCCACAAAGCTGCCTGGTCCAAGCTCTGCCACAAGGTCACGTGAGGAGGACAAAACACTGAGGTGACCTTTGACCAGGATGTAGATGCCCTTTGCTCTCTCACCTACAGTGTACAGATCAGATGGCAGAGGTAATAAGGAAGACATATTGTCTGTTTAGCACTGAAATCAACAGAATGACTTTAGCTGACTGTAAACACCCATTTGCCTTTGACTTCAATAAGAGTTATCAAATTTTACTTAGACCAACCTAAACAAAGAGTCTCCTCATAAAAAAAAAAGAGAAATTTGACAGGAAGTGTTAGAAGAATACAGTACTGGTATGCTTTAGCTTCAATTTGTTCACAGCATCTGTATCTTACATTTCCTGCTATTCTGATTTGACTGATCTTTAAGAGAATTTTACCATTCTGTTTGTTTGATATTAGATTCTATTCTGCCAGTAAATTTAAACATGGCATGGACATACACTTTACATCTGTATGATTACATTACATTGTGTACTAAACCCCTTCACAGCTAAGGAATAAATTTAAGATGAAGTTCTGATAAGGTTTAACCCTTTTTCTGTGCCAGTGTATAAGGCTAAAGCACTGGGGGTTGTCTGTGACAATCGCCATGCGACACAGCACTCAAAGAGTTAATATTATGCAGATCATTTCTAACCTTTGGAGAGAAGTGTGATGGGATCCTTGTACTCTATCCTCTCTGTAATCTTGGAGGCGGCTGCCACCACCTCAGCATTTATGGTTCCCGGGGGAAAGGGAAGACTGTACAGGCAGTGCTGCAGCATGTAGTACTCGTCTCGCCGGAGGGAGTGGCCCACGGCACCCTGGGATTTCTGCTTGCTGCCCCCTCCTCCCATGATGCCCTGCTCCCAGTGAACTTCCTGTGGAAAGATGAAGGACTGGAGCCATCATATGAGATTTGATTTTGTGGATTTGATTTTAATTCTCTAGCTTCATTCACCTCCATTAAAAAAAAAGGTAAAATACTTAATAAAGCTCAATCCATTCCCAAACAAAAAGTATTTTTGTAAAAAAGAAACAACGAAAACACATAAGAAGTGATGCAATTAGGGAGAAAATAGAAATGAGGCTTTTAAAATGACCCAACTCATAATAATACAAGGAACCATACAATAGATGTCTGTTTTTTTCTTTTTGCATGATTACAGAAAGAATAGAATAAACATTTTTTAGTTGATGATTACCTATGATTGCCAATGGTTATCAATGGTTGCCAAGTTTTGTATAATTTTTGCCAGAGCTTTCCGAAAACATTGTATGTCACAACTTCAAATTAAAACTTAGTTTTCATTTGTCTTGCTTTAGACCTCACATAGAGATTCTCCTTGCGAGAATTAAAAAAATTAAAATCCTGCATGACTCACACAGAAACAGAACATTTGCTATTAAAGTTGATGCCTATTAAATGACAAGATATAGTGAATTCATTTGAGTAGCTACACACAAGCACAGGTCATTGACTGACCCTTTGTCATATATGTCTACCTCCAAGTGGTGTCTGAGATTTATACAATAGAGTGTAGTTCCCTACAAGTAGGAACACAACATCACAACATACATGTATAAACAGTACATGTTGAACTATAGACAGCACAACAAATTAGTGTGATACGATTGAATTCTGACACAAACTGTTATTACTACATAATTTTTTATCACTATTCTACTTATGTACTTAGTATGATTGCCTATACAATGTAGTAGCTGTAACTGAGCATTTGATGGCCATATTTTTTCTCTTTATAGTAGAAATGAAGGTCTTACATGTCTTACAAAACAATAAATTTAGTCTTTGGATGCCCTGAAACAAAACAACAACAACAACAACAACACTACATTATGACAACATGACACACATCATGTGCCTTTGTACTTGGTGCTCCAAAGAGTGTAAGGAAAGGGCACCCGAGTACAGAAGATCTACTAGACATCAAAAGAAAAACATGTTTAAATATTACAAGTACAGTCTGTACATGTACCGGTACCATGTCTGAGCACCCATCCTACCAGTGATCAACATTCCCAGAGGGGTTATGTACACACTCGCATCCATGGGGAGCATTTGACTACAATATGCTGAATGGCACAATGGGATTACAGTCCGACGTCTCTATTGAACTTTCAGATTTGAATAACACTGTAAGGAATGGATGAGGTTAGACTGTGAATACACCAGTGCCAGAGACAGAATGAATGGCCATGATGCTTAAATCTACCAGGAGATCCGCTGTCGAGGATGTTTGTATCTAGTCGTGTCTCCTATTTGTCTGCACCGCGCAGCTCTAACAAGTTTGTGTGACAAACAATGCTGTATTCTCTACACAGAGAGTGATGCAGGATCTAAAAACTGAAAGTTCGAAATGATTTTCTTGGCATGCAACATTTGCAATAGAAGCAAACACTGATCTTTGAATGTGATGCACCTGCTGTTAATAGGAATTAACAAGCAGCTGTTGTGTTCACTGTTCATCATTTTATCAAACTACACAAAATGCATGAAAGCTCATACTAGTCTGAACGGGAGGTACTGTTGCATAAGCTGCACTGTGATCCCAAATGGGTAGAAGTTTGAGTTATCACAATTTTAAGAAAATGTAATCACTGCACTATTTGAGGAGCTTATTTGCAAAAGGGGCTAGATCCACTTTTAGTACTTTAGAGAAAAACTGGTTTGTTTACGAATTTGTACACAAGTGTATGGAAAATCAAAATCTAATTTTGCTATAATTTCTGTTCAAATGTTTGTCTGGATTTGAAATTTTCACTGTAACTATTAAACTCAAATGGAATTCTGTGCAGTGATGCTAAGAACTCAATTTTCATCAAAAATGGATCTAGCCCCTTTTGCATATGAGCTCTTCATTTATTCAAGAGACCAAGAGAGGAGACTAGACTTCCACAGGCTAACCTAACATTTAGCCAGTATGATGTATTGGTGTGTAGTCGTGAAGGCATTGAAATGAGACTATAAAATCTGGTGATATGGACCACAATGTACTAAGCAAGTGAGAAGAAAAATGGGTGAAGGTGGGGAGAGAGCAGAGCTACTGTACCAAGTCTCATGCATTCTGCGTGAGACTCAAGCATTGAGGGTCCGTTTCACGATCTCATGATGGCACTCATTTTTCTCACGCAATGGGAGCATAGGATTTGAGTGAGAGTTGCAATTGAAGGCATATTTCCCTTTTTTCTTTTAAAATACCAATGTAAGTAAAAAAATAATCACTTAAGTACAAATTGTATGCACCAGTTTGCACCATTAAGAGCTAAAAATTGAAAAAGCTCCCTACCATGGGAGGGCGGACACCCCCCACCCACACCCTCCCCTCGCTCAGTCGCTTCCCTCCCTCGCTCACACACATGCACGCACAGCAAGACGCCAAGTCATGAAAATCTCACTCATGAATACAAATTTTTTGAACTTCCCATCTGTGTGAGAGGAGGGCACATATAGAGTAAAAGAGAGGGAGGGAGAGAGATAACATTTGGTAAACAAAACACAAAATGGTGAATGTACCAGTTGTTAGGTACACACAATGTGGAACGATTCTTCATAATAATGTACAGTTGTTTGTATTATACCTTCAGGAGAGCATCAGTTGTACAGCTGTGCCATCTGACAAATCACGACATGGCGATCATTTATGGCAAATATAATCCCTTCACACTGCATCACTCACAGCAAGGTGACAATTTACAGTGCTCTACTCTATGGATAATGGGTTCACCATCTTCGGTGCTCAGTCAAGAAAAGGTAGACTTGCCACTTGTCTCTGAAATGAATTTGTCTAGCTAGTTACAATACTATTAAGTATACAGGGTAAATGAAATGCCCCGAAAATGTGATAACACCTTTTGATAAAACATGCTGTACTATATAAATTCATGTCGTACCAACATATCCAGTGAGATCTTAGTACCAGTACTAGGTAACTTTTACAGTCAGTTTACTACAATCAGACACAGAAGTTTTTTTTTTTTTTTTCTTTTTTCTTTTTTTTTAGCAAAAACCAGACGTACAAGTCACTAGTGTCACATACAAGGCTGTAACACAGTTTTCAATATAATTATTAATTTGCATTCCGCATAGCATGTTGTGCAGGTGCTAATTCTTACATACAATTTTGTATGCAATCAATACTAAGTCAGTCAAACACTATCTCAACCACAGATCCAGTCCTACAAAAGTCTATAATGTTACCCTTGATGACTGACTCCGATAAAATATCATTTATTCACAAGATATTTTAGTTTCTTTTTCTTTCTTTTTTTCTTTTTTTTTTGGGGGGGGGGTAGGGGGTTGGCACATTCATTACAACATTGGTTGCATTGGATCTCTACGGGGAAAAAAAAAATGGGTGCTGTTTGTTATTCCGAAGGTTCGTTATTCTGAAGGTTTGTTAATCCGAAACACAAATTCCCTGTACATGTACATGTACCTAGTTCGTTAATCCGAACATACATGTATTGCAATTTGTGCCATTATTCCAAAGGTTCGTTATTTCGATTCGTTAATTCGAAGGTTCATTAATCCGAAAATTAAATAGGGTTCACTATTCCGAAGGCTCGTTTATCTGAAAATGAAATAGGGTTCGTTATTCCAAAGGTTCATTAATCCAAAAATGAAATAGGGTTTGTTATTCCGAAGGTTTGTTGATCCGACAATGAAATACATTTTTCATTTTTCGGTTTAATGAACCTTCGGAATAACAAACCTTATCACATTTTCGGAATAACGATCTAAGAAACCTTTGGAATAACGATCAAATCTTCGGAATAACGAACCTTTTCTTCTTCTTCTTCTTCTTCTTCTTCTTCGTGTATACTGTCCAACACCCCTTAGTAGGGGCCAACCGGACAGGGGGTGCGCTGGTGTTAAAGTTGCGCGGAGAACCTTTGGAATAACGAACTGTAACCAAAAAAAAAAAAACCAACAACACACAATCAAAGAAAGATATACCCATCAGAACTAAGATGAGACGAGATGAGCAATGTGCATTGGAAGTTTACACAATAACAAAGTTTTGAGTTGCGCTTGATCATGTTGTCCATGTCGATCATGAGATGATCAATTGACATAGTTTCTAGTTCTACACAGATTATATTTATTCAACACACTCACACGACAGGCACAGAATACAGATTGATTACTAGATCTAGGCCCTAAGGATAGATTCATAAAGTGAACCAGACGGTAATCAACCAGGCATACATAATAAACACCAGTAAGTGAGTCTGCGCGGCTATAATTAAACACAATGAAACAACATTATTGAGCATGTGCCGAATATTGTAGTTGCTTTCACATATGTGAGGGCTCCACGTCCGGCCACGGTTGGTATCGCCCTACTCCTCCGGTGGGCCAGCGAGCGGCTTCTGCAGGCACCATAACAACATCTTCGCAAAACGATTGCATCTGTGTCACAAACTCACCGAAAAAGTTCCTCGCCAATCCTACAGCACGATCAGCAAAATGAATGTCGAATGTCAAGAAAATTCCCCGAATAATCGGTCCATTAACGAACGATTGGTGCAATCGTGTGAAGTTCGTAACTAGATGAGCAAATCATTTCACATGTACAGCAGGCGTCTGCATGCGCTACATGCATTATTAGACAACATACAAAATTGTACGACTTATTATGAGATTTGGAGTTCGATCGAGAACGACTTCTCGGTTGGTTTCTACACAGGCAAGGCGCCGAATCACTGGAAGTTGATTTTTACGCTCTCTAGCAAGGTTTAGTGTGGCCGCACCCACCCCCACTTCGTGACTTGGCTATTGTTATGGTAATTGGATTCATTCAAGGGTTGCATTGACCGTGTCATCGTTCAGTTTACTTCTGTCTACTCGCGAATCTGACCAATGAGTCATAATGATTGTTTTGTTTTCCTCATTTTCTGATTCCTTAGTATTCCCAGAGCACATATCCAGTCCTATCCAGCACGCATCACGAAGATTTCCTCTGACGATAGCAATCATTCTAATATTTGTCATTGACGAACTTGGTGGTTCTGCATTTGATGATCTCCAATGACCAATTCGCGCCTATTCTATTCTATTTACATTTCATTAATCGCTGTCTATATATCTGCTGATGAGTTTTACTTTGATGTTCATACACACTCTGAGTTAATTCTCTGTCTTTTTCTTGCGATGTATAATTACGTTAGTGTTGTTTGTTTTGTTTTGTTTTTCTGATGAAACGTCCCCGTTCAGGGGGTGGATGAGGGGGAGGCGTACGTAGGACCTATGAACAACGATAATGTGCGAGCTGCATTTTAGCCGGTCAGGCAAATCATACTTTTCCAGACATTTGCGTGACTGTGATTTTATATGCTTTATTATTACTTTTTTTTGGCATACTACATTCCCTCAGATTTAAGGTCCACAGTGATATGCATGGAACTTAAAGGGATGACAGTATTAGTGAGGATGAGGAGTACCAGAAACCACTTATGAAATACTGCAGTACAGATCCGCATAGCATTTAAGAGGAATTCAAAGTTTATGCGATGAAAATCGGTTTTGGAATGGTTGAGGCATCTAAAAAAGAAACTAAAACAAATTGATCGTAATAAAGGTAGTGGATAAGACGTCAAAGGTATACACCTAATATACTCTACAGCATCGAGCACTTTTCATCAATCCTCAACAAACTGTATATTCCTGACATATATATATTATATACAACGTGAAGCGGGCTTGGCCTCGTGGTGGGTACTGCATCATTGGTATATGTGTGGAAGAAAAACTTGCAGTATAGACGTTGCAGTGATGTTCACTCTTGCCTTTATTCCCCGAGCTTTCGGCTGTTTCACCAGCCTTTTTCAAGGGCTTGATGAGACATAAACATAAAAGCAAAATAGCAACCAATTTGCATGCATTTGAACAGAAATAGAAATAGTAATAACAATGTTGGTTTATTACTTGCTCAAAAGTCGATTAGACATCAAGGTCCGGATACATGGAACACTCTTCCTGAGGAGTTGAAACAGTGTGCCTCCTTGTTTTCATTTAAAGCAAACTTAAAGAAGTACATTTTATTACAGTATACTTCAAATACGAACTAAAAACAAACAAATTATGCAACTAATGTTGGTCTCCCGATAGCAACAACGCATATCGTCCCCTCTTTCAGTAAACCAATGTTATTATTCTAAATTCCAGCCTATCTGCCATTGTGCACCTTCAAGCACCTGCACACACATTCACCACCACCACCATCACACACTAGAGTTTATTTTCCCCTGCTACCATCGCAGCAGAATTTATATTGTTACGAATCTAGTACGTCCTTATCTTTTCCTCGGGCCGGCCATCTTTTCAAGCAATGCTTATAATGGCGGCCCTCTGCATAATCGTTTCTTAATTATAAATGTTATTCTTATCACTGCTGCACAGACATGCATATTGTATATTATATTTCTTTCATATTGTTATTTATGCAAGTCTAAAGACTGTGTTAAATTTATTCTAGATATTTTCTACATGTTCATGATTATGTACTTATATGTATCGTGGTTTATGCAAGTCAAACCACTCTGCGTTGAATTTACTTAATATATTTCCTGCATCTTCATGATTATGTAACTTATGTATATTGATTTGCAGAAAATAAAGTATCTATCAAACAAATTACCGCTGCTGTTACCTATACTAAACTACTACTGCAATTTCATTATTTTTTTCAGTGCAGGTGTATGTGATAATACTGCCTTTCCGTTGGAGCGACTGTAATATTGCTGTCCATGTTTGTTCGATTTTCTTTTGCCTTGTTTTTGGTTTTTATTTTTGTTGTTTGCCTTATTCTGTAGAAATGTGTATGCAAGTTGGTGTTACTGTCTATATATTCCGTTTGATTGGCTTCTTGTTATTGCTACACATGTATTTCTATTTCTGTTCAAATGCATGCAAATTGGTTGCTATTTTGCTTTTATGTTTATGTCTTGTCAAGCCCTTGAAAAAGGCTGGTGAAACAGCAGAAAGCTTGGGGAATAAAGGCAAGAGTGAACATCACTGCAACGTCTATACTGCAAGTTTTTCTTCCGTCATATATATATATCTATATATATATATATATATATATATATATATATATATATATATATACAATGCTCCCAGAAAAAAAAGAAGCCCAAAGCAATGCTTTTTGTGTTGAAGCTAAAAGACATGCTTAAAGTGAACTTCCGAGAACCCCATTTTCGCATTAATATGCGAAAGCAAGCCGATCTCGTTGTGAAAGATTTGTGAAAGTTTTTTTTTTAATCTTAAAAAGCAAATGGATTTTGACATAAAATTTTCAAAACCACAGTATTCAGCAATGCAGAAATAAATGTTGTGTATTATTCGAAAATCTTTGCTAAAAAATAAACAAACAGGATGTCTCCATGTTTTGACCAAGTGCAATTTGGCATGTATGATAGTTCGAATTTGACCTTTTTTTTTCTGTCATATCATTAATATATTTCTATTCTTTTCAAGGTGTTTATTTTAAATATTTGTTGTGTATATAAGTGACTTTTTACCATATCTGACATTCTTTGCTCTGTAAGGTTGACATTCCTTAATAGCCACCATTTTCTCATGCTCCCTCTGCTGTTGAAGTAACCCTATAAATGTAAAGTCATGTACAAACACAGCGATAATGTATAATACTGCGAAAATGTTCTCATACCTGTGTATATATCTCATATACTCCTTAAGCATCTAACAAGTCATACACGCTTTACATAATCATTGTTGAAGCTATTTGATGCATTTCTGGATTTAACGTGACAGGCTGACACTCAATGTAAATTATTATATTACCCAAAAATCTGCAGAGCAAATAAGAATATTCTTATAAATGAATGATCGGGCACAACTCCTTCATATACAACTGTGTAAAATTTGTGAAGTAATGCTTATAAGTTTTGTTGTTATTAAAAAGACCAACATTTTCCTTATTCGAGTGAAACGTATGAGGCAATTTTTAAGTGATATTGGGAAATTGATAGCAGAATACACGAAAGCTTTACCGTTGTACTGAAATGAAAGATAAATTAGAGCAGTAAATGGTTTTATTCCTATTTTCTTTGTTAACAGGAATATCAACCAGATATGGCATTATGTTACCCTCACTAGACTCCATCAAGGAGTTATAGAACTGTGGATAATTTTTAAGGAAAACACAGCCTGGATTCCGAAGGTGATTGAATTTCAACCATGAACTTCATGAAAATAACATCAAATATAAATTATCTAACCTTTTTTTTTATTTTTTTTTTTTAGTTTGATGTAATGTTGACCCTAATACTCAAGAGGAAGAGGGGGTGACACAATAATTTGTTCTCCTACATACAATAAGACTTGCATTATGCTCGTTTTTCTTCACAGTTACAAGGAGCAAATTTTGACAGCATTTCAAGTTTTCACTTATTTTTGTTTGATTTTAATACCAAGGGTGACCAAAACGAAAAACCATCAGGCATTCCTCTAAATGCACTTTCTGTTAAAGGGATTGTGCAGTTTCGGTTGAGGAGGAGTTTCCGGTTTCCAACGTTTTAAATTTATAATGATGATATTTTCTTCTTTTTTTTTAAAGATAAAGAGAAACTTGTCATGAAACATGAAAGAGCAAATAGGAGGAGTTCAAAATTTGTTTAATGAAAATTGATTAAAAAATGGCTGAGATATCCAAAACAAAGCGATCTTAATCAATGGTGGAACCATCTCAACCATTAGTATACCCGTCCCTTTAAAGTCGCCTTGGAAACTGTGTTCATAATTCATTGCCACATTTGGTGTGCGTCTGTGCGCGAATGATGCTGTATATAGTCGACGATGTGTCTGTGCTTGTGCATACTGCAGTAAAGGATATAGGGTTCACACCTGTAGATATAATGGAATATCCCTGACTGCATCACAAAATCAGAATACAAAACCAAATACAGTACCTGAAATAAATGACGAAAAAAATTGATTAAAAATCAGAAATGCAGTTTGGGAAGAAAGTGAATAGCTGCAGATATTGAGTATGAATTCCTCTACAAACTGCATTTTGGTTGGAAGAGGAAAGCTTTTCTCATGTAATCTCAAGGGACTATATTGATTGGGTGTATGTACAGAATTGAGTAAAAAGAGCTCGTAGTCTGGCTTTGCGAACCCTATGACAGAGTTTGAGCTGAAAAACCCCTCTAGGAAATTTGACAGATGAAAGGATATATCTTACTTTTTCAGGCCAGCAAATATGAAATACCTCATTTCTCCAAGCTAATTTACGTAATTTTTGGAATTCTGAATTTTAACACACGTCGCTATGGGGAAATATTTACCCGTGTGAGCCCTATAGCCTATCATTACGCCCGAATCATGGCAGCGAAAGAAAGGAGCACAGTCTGTTTAGTTTGGGGAATACCCATGACGAAACCGGAGAGTGCAGTCTGCGATGTTATACCACTGCGAAATGTACAAGAATAGCAGAACTTGTTCATTGGACGTTTAAATACCAAGTCATTTTCTTTCTTTTTTTTCCTCAGAATGTTACCTTGCAATTTCATAGAAGGCAGCTTATAAGACAAGTGAGAGACCACTGTATGGCTAACAAATGCTGCATTAGGGACTAGTCAAATCAGACTATGAGCGTATATATTCCTGTATGCGACGCATGTATATTCCTGGATGCGGCCATTTTTCCATTTTCCATTTTCGTCCCGTTGGCGTTGATGTTTTTCCATCGCACATGAATGTAGATAATCAGCAAACCGGTATTAAAAAAAAAGCTAATGCCGGTGTAAGGATTCTTATTTTTGATACTCGAACATCACCTTGACAGAAATCTGCCAGGTAAGCAATTATCGTTACTTCGGTCGTTTTGCTTTTAAGACATGAGTTCACATTGTGGCTTCAGGAAGGTGGAAGAGAGACCCCCACTTCATTTTGACGTGCTTTGTTTGGACGTGGTGTTGACACTTGTTGTGTATTCTACTCTGATGACACTCGATGTTCATATATTTTGAGTATCATCTCAAACGCAAACAGACAAACCACGAGATAATAGTAAATGCAGAGAAATGTCTCTGATGGGATCCTAGCGCAGCTATTTGGGCTGTTTAAGGTGATAATTACGACATGAAGCAATTATTTGATTCAGAGATACACTGTAGCAAAACTGAGAAAATTCCAATCCGGGCTATACACATACGCAGTGTTAATATACATAAGGTTTTATTGGATGCGCATTGTTAGGTTTATTTATGGACTGCTTCGTTTTCTGCTTTGTTTCCCTGTAGAACCCAATCATTTTAAGTTTTCTATTCTTCTGAGCACTCTTTGGTTGTTTATAGATGGAATGAACACACCTGCCTAGGAATCAGACAGCGCTTCGAGGTTTCATGTTTTTATAACGTGGAATTTTCATGAATAACTATATAATTCTTATACTGGCCTCCATGTACCCACTAAATATCCACTCTGTAAAGCTCCCTGTTAGAAACAGTGTGGATATTTCATCTATGTGTGCTTAGTGATGATAATAGGGGCTCTACTACTATGTGTGAGAGATAATTAATTGTGTGAATATAGGCCTAATTATTTTGTGTCTGCTGTATGTCTGTTGTGCTTCTAACAAAAATACATGAAGTAACAAGTAAAAGAAAGGATCTGGTTTTGTTGTAGACACAAAGTGAGAATATCACTTTTTGAGAACATTATACTGTATCAGGCCAACCTACCTGGCAATGTGGAGTTAATGTTCCAGTTATTTATTTTGTGCCTTTTAACATACCTGTTTCTGGACTTGTGTAGAAATACTCTGGGTCTAAAAATATAAGTTTAAGTGCGTCGAATTTAGAAAGCAGTAAATTAATAATTTTCCTATAGGTGGAAGGCTCGTGAATGGCATATTACAGGAGGGCTTGACCAAAGGTTTACACTGCTTGCAATTTTGGTGAATTAATTTTTTTTTTGTTTAGTTCTGAGATGTGCAATATTTAAATCTTTCTTTGATTAACTTTTAGATATTTAATTACGTCTTCGAAAATTTAACGCAGTATAAGCTGAATGTTAAATGCATGTCAAAATGGTTCTGTGATTTGTGATTTTTATTGTATATATGCACTATGACATGTGAAGGGCTTAGCACAATATGAATTTCCTGCCGGACAATACATAGATTAGAATTGAAATTTGGCAAATACAGAGAGTTTGCAAGTGGCACCAGATAAGTGAGATTCCCATTCCACTTGCATGCAATGGCAAATTAATATTAAATACATATTTGTTTTTACTAGCTGGAATCGGTAAGCCATGCTCTGTTGTGCATGTATGTGGCCTTTTTTTTTTTTTTTTTTTTTGCATCCACGGATTCTTGTTCATGAGAAATATTCAAAGAAACCTTTTGATAGTGGTGTTTACGATTGCCTCTTTATGCTACACCCGACTAAAGGCTGCCCAGTGTTTAAGACTTTAAATAAGCTGCAGGCTATTAATGAATACACAGTGTGAGTCCATAGTATAACAGTGAACTGAATCGCAAGCAGACTAGGGACAATATTAATACTTATATCACTCAATTATTTGTCATAAGTATGTGACAGATTTTGAAAATTGACCCTGTGCACATGGAATAGGATGGATATTATTCGTGGCAGAACATGTCATCATTTACGCATTTCTTGTAATTATTGCACAAGACACAACTGGCATTCATGTCATGTCCAATTTCGCTTTCAAAATAAGCAAGATATAAAATTTTCTCCACATAAAGGATATATTATCTCCTATTTTCATTAAGTGTGTGAGGACATGCTCTTCGATAATGCGGGGAGGTTTTGAGATTTAGAAAAAAAAATAAATGTACTCGAATGTATGCTTCAACGATACAAATCATCAACAACTGAATAACAACTGAAATCAAATCAAATCAAATAGACGTTGAAGCGATAAGAAATTGGTTGCTCAAAAAAAGTTGACATGGACACGAACAGTGTGAAAAGCTGTCAATCGCTGCTATCTATCTATTGAAATATCTTTAAAAGTATATGACAAATTTATGTTTTGAGTAATATGTACAATGAAATTACGATTTTTTTTTCACGAGACGTACCCTATACAATCCCAAATATAATCAATACACATCAGTAAATACAAAAAGAAAATATAAATTTATGTGTACAATGCATAGACTCACATGTACTATTCATAGTATATAATTCAATATGCTTGACTGTTTATTATAACAAACCCATACTTGTAAGGTCTGCCTCTGTATTTTCGCAGGTGTGATAGGAGACTATCAAACGTTTGATCATTTTCTCGATAGAATAATTATATACGTCTTATTTTCATGAAGAGCCTCTGTTGATTATGAATATGAACAGAAAAGAGTTAAAAAGGAAATAAATTAAATACAGCATAATTCCTAAGGCAATTGGGAAATTCCAGGGATCAGAATAGGTTTGCATCTAAGTTAATGTATTAACCTCGAATACTTCTAATGATTTCCAAGCCCTCTCTCAAAGTCAAAGACTATCATTAATGTCAGCATTTTGTGCGTTTGTGTGCGAATAAAGTATAGTCGACCGTGTGTTCCTTGTGTCTACTGCGGTGATAACTACACACAACCACTGCGACTGGGCTGTGTATAGTTACTGCGGTGGAGGAAATAACACATCGTAATCATGCAAAAACTACTAGCATGATAAAACAAGAGAGGAGCACAGTCTGTTCTGACGGGGAATACCACCGAACTACCTCTGTATAAGCTGTTATTTTTGCGAGGGTTTATTTTTCGCGAATTTCGCTAATCACAGTTGGATCGCGAATTTAATAACACGTGAAAATGAGTCCATGCGCTGTGTTAATAGAGCATTAACGAAAGCATCGGCGTTAATTCGTGAAAACATTTCGCGAAAATGTCTATGACCTCGTCATTCACGAAAATAACAGCGTATACAGTTAAAGACGTTTCAAGTTTGGTGGGATATACCCATGACAAAAACAAACTACACCCCTAGTGCTAGAAATATGCAATGAGGAAAACAGACCACTGCGAACAGTGGCAAATGGTGGTTTACTATAGTGTCATTGACTTAATGTAATGAAAGAATTAAAAAAAAAATCTTCATTTGATATTTAAATACCCAATCACTTTTTTTTTTCCCCTCAGAATGTTATCGAACAATTTCACATCGGGCAGCTGTAAGAGACCACTGCACGATTAGAAAATTAGGCTTCATTAAAGACTAGTCAAATCAGACGTCGACTAAAGCTGCGCGCAATGTGTACGACGCCATATTTCATTCCTATAATAATGATCACTATATCAATAGTCGTCGCATGCCGATGCGAATGATACCTGGTACTTATCATTGTATCGCCTACTTGTGTAATACTAATAATGACGAACTGGTAGCATGATGGCAAGAATTCATATCTTACTCTCGAGAGCATCACCTTGACCAATTAATATTTACTCAAAGGTAAGCAAAAATTGCTACATCAATCTTTGTTCTATAAAATATGAATATCACATTGCGACATTGATTGTACGTCGTACAGCACGCTTTGTTTGGACATAGCATTGACATTGTACAAATTGTACAGAAGTTCTTCGCTACTCATTACTGACGATCGATGTTTCTATGTTATTGTTCGTATGAGGTCGAACACACAAACAAGCGTAGGCCTAACACTGTTACAGTTTAAATGTAGATCTAATATAGATGCAGAGACATGTCTTTCATCAAGGAGCTTGCTTTTATGGAATTGTAACGCACCTGCGTTAACTTGGGCAGTGTGAAATTATTATGATCAGGCACTATCAAGCAATTTTAAAACTGATTTAGAGGTATGGCCTGTTAATTGTAGCAAAGTTGGGAAAATATATGAATACGTGTAGGTGTCAAAAGGGTTGTTCTCGATGTGAATCGTTATTTGGGCAATTCCGTATGGGAAGGGCAAAAAACAGCAAATTCAAAGTAAAGTATATTCTCAGTTTCTCGAATCTTATAAAAATTGATTATTGTAAGCCTATTTATCATTTATGGTAACTTAGAAAACCCTTTTCCAATAACTTTCCTCATTTTCATTGCCTGCACTTTCATAGTTGGAAAACTATTGTTGTATTTACCTAAGATTTTACAAGGTTATAAAATAAAAATATAAAATAAAACAACAAGTCTATCTGCTTTATCCATACTTCCATATTTTTCTTGTAATGCTTCAACATTTCACATTTTATGATGCATTTATTCACTCTCAGTAAATGGGTATATTCTTTTTGAGAAATTGTCAAAATGCACTGACAAATTGATGCAATCTCGTTGCTATAAAATTGAAAGAAAGTTTTTTCCCTGAACTAACTTATCACTGATTTTTTTTTTCTCTGCTTCTGAAAATGAAAATTTAAAACAAAACAATTTAAAGGTCTATCTGCTTTATCCATACTTCCATATTTTTGTTCTTATGCATAAACGTGTAAATTCTATGAAGCATTTATTCACTCTCAGTATATAATGTTTTTTGGGGGAGAAATTTTCAAAATCTACTGACAAATTGATGCAATCTCGTTGCTATAAAATTGACAGAAAGTTTTCTCCTTAACTAACTAATCACTGATTTTGTCTCTGCTTCTAAATTCTTACTTCTTTCTGACTCCCTGAAAAATTCCTTTTACATTTTGTTAAATATCTTTTTTAGTTCTTCTCTAACTGTGGTAGTGGTACGTAATTACATCCATATCTAACATGGGAAAAAAAATGAGATAACCTATACTTTCTTGCAAACGTGAATGTTAGCTGAGTGTTCATGAAATAGCTTCAAACATTATCTCCGAGGTATCAGTGATTTGCAGTAAAGGAGTGAAAGTTAGAATATATATACCCACATGATACATAATGTAACTCAGCACAGTTGGATGCTCTGACGTCTGACAAGGAGTCCTGACATCAGGATATGCCATATGTGTAAGCTATGTGTGCATGATAGAGTCTCTCCCAGCTTTCACCTTTTCTCATGTATACAAGGAAAGTTAAGATTTGCTAAGATGTTCATTCCCGAATGTTAAAAATTATGCAATGTTGCCTGATATCAATCTACATAACCATGTTAAAAGGTATCATGTTTCAATACATTTGTGTGTGTGTGTGTGTGTGTGTGTGCAGTGCTGAGATACTATCGAATGGGTGAGATGCAGCATAGATTGAGCAAAGCTTAGAAAGAAAAGGACATACAATTTCTTGTTAAAAAGGGAAAAAGAGCACTGCTATTGACAGATGGAAAATGAAAAGAAGTATTTGTTTGACACGTTTGAGGAGAGATAAAGTAGGGAGGAATACACAATCGTAAATTGGCATGCCAGCCCCCATTTTTGTACCTACATATATCTAGTAAACTGAATGTCATACGTTTGATCTTTCTATAAAACCTACCACTATACGCTATAAGTCAAAAGTCGGACATTTTATTGAACATATCATCCTTTCATCCGCAAGTCCTTTAACTTTAGTGGTAGATGTATTACTATGATCTCCTTTGATTTGTTTCTTTGATCTTTCTTCCATATAGGGACCCTTAGTTTGTATTTTCATGCCCCTTTAATCCAGAGCGTCTGCTCTCATTCTTTTATTATTCCCCCTTTTAAGGAATAAAGAACAAAAACAACATTTATGATATACATTGCATATCTAAGATTTTGGTTTTTGTTCTGTATATTGAAATGTACTATAAGTCTACATTTCCCATCCTTAGAAGTTTTTATACAAATTCAGTGCTCCTCTGCTTCCAAACTCACTCGTCCAGTTTCACTTGCCGTACAATCCAGCTTGTGCCTCCTTATTTCATCATTTGCCACCAGGAAGTAAAAATGCCATTTACTGCTCTTAATCTATAATCTTGTGTTCTGTGATGTGTCTGCTAGCTGTGCCCTTGCACTGTTGATTTGCACTTAATGATTTGAATTTAGATTCACTTGTGACTGTAATTTCAATCAGGGCAGTTTTTTATATTCTTTTCCTTGTGCATGTGCATATAATGTAAGATATGTCATTCATGCATGTTATCGATAATGTGCATATTTAGGGAAACGATAATGGAGAATGGTGTCTTGCATGATGTTAAAAACAGAAAAAACAAGAAACCTTGAGTATTATGGACTGAATCATAGAATTGTATTTGTGTGGAGTGCTACTGCCCTGTAATTCCGTTACCGTGTGCCTTAGATGTGATTTTTCGTCGCTGTGTGACATTCTTTACTTGATATAGACAAAATCTTGATGATGTAATACCAAATATGTAAATGCAGCTCTATGTGTAATACTGTACTTACAAGTTAGTAGATCTAGATGGACATAAAAAAACTACTAATCACAATTGTTTAGCATGAAAATGTCAGGGGTGGTATTCTGAGGTCGTAATTAAGTCTGTAATTAACTTCGTGATTAAGTCGTGAAGTTAATAGGCCCTTAATCATGGGCAAAATCGGTATTCTGAGGACGTAATTAAGGTATGATTAAGTCCCCTGTAATTATCTTAGGTCCCTCCCATCTAATTGTTATTCCATCCAATCAGAAGCGTTGTTAGAAGCCAAAATGATGATTACACGCGCAAATATGCCCTCAATGCGCGCTCCTGCACGCCCCCTGTAATTACAACCCAAGAGCTCCGTGCGCACACTCCGGTTGATTACAACCCCTACACACGCGAAGATCTCAACCTCTTTGCTCACATAAAATGACAAAATTCCTCGAAGATCGGCTATGTTTCTTTTTTTTCTCTGAATTCTACGGATACCATGATAACAAGATTCAACCGCTCCTCGGTTACCGAAGACGGTAAGCATCGTTGTGGCAGAGAAAACACGATGTAATGCGTGATATCGGAGTAGTTAATGACACTCTTTGGTATCATTAAGTTTTCCATTAACTTTCATACTTAATTACACCCTCAGAATACCGATTCGTAATTAACTCTGTGATTAAGTCCTCTCAGACGTGCACGCGCATTGATACGCGCAAACGCGTAGGTCCTTCCCGCCAAAACGCTTGTTGCTATGGTAGTTAATATATCCCCTACTTAATCATGCTCTCAGAATACCAATTCGGTGATTAAGTGCTAATCAGACACTTAATTAGCTCTCAGAATACGGCCCCAAGTTTTTGACAATATAGGCTCATTTGGCACTTATGAACTTGAAGCATTTGTTTAGATTGAAATCTAAAGAGAGTAATTATTCTATATATTGTTTAAATATTATAGCTAAATGCATTGATAATATTTATCAAGATATCTGCGAATACATTATGCACCATGAATTTGCATTTTTTTTTTTTTTTTTTACCAGTGTATTGCAGAATACCGCTACTATTAGGTAATTCCGTTACCACCAATTTTGTGTGTGTGTGTGTGTGTGGGGGGGGGGGACCTGCTGTTAAGAAAACGCGACGAAATGCTTGAAAAACAATCCTCATTTTCCCCTATTTCCCCACGATACTTATCATCTTGCCTTTGTTCCGAGGACAATGTAATTCTCGTTGCTTATAAATGGGTGGAGCACGGTAAAACCACTGTTCTTTCTCACGGATACCGCAGAATAATATGGCTTGGGAATGGTAGTAGGCCTGTGTGGGTGGGACGTTTTTCTCTGTCCGCCTTAATTCTCCACGCTTACGTGTACACTGGACTAGACGGGGCGCTATTTTAGTCGAGAACCGTTCTCGCATTTTCCCCAGGACGGGACGTTGCTAGGATTTGAGCATTTGCAGAAGCAAATTTTGCACACAGCACGCTCATCTACCAGCCGTATCGTGATTGCGAAAGCTCACAAATTACTCGGGTGGACAGGCAAAGTAGAGGGATTGGGGACAAACACGTGGGGTCCATGGTAATACAAGATTAGACATCTTCCAGGGGTTGGCCGATCGGGGGGGGGGGGGGGGGCGCAACTGGCGCACGCCCCCTTTATTTTTCGCTAAAAACAAAAGAAATAAAAGAAAAACAAATGAAATGAAACCCGGAAGTGGCACCAAAAATATTGGTTGCCCCCCCCCCTACAGAATTCCTGGATCCGCCCCTTTCTTCATGATTGTTTTCATGGTTCTTTGATTTTTCAGCCTATGTGATCCAAAGAATTTTGTAATACATCGTAATTTTTTCTTTGAATTTGAAAGACGTAAGCGAGCTATTAATGCTTTAACCGTTGTGCTGTAATAACACTCACATTTTCACCGAATTTGAAAGGCAGGATCCATTCCCAGGGTGACAGGACTTACATTTTTTCAAAGGGGCAGAGAATGCCCTAAGTCCCGACATTAAGGAATCTCTTAAAACCTTCGTCTCTAGAACAAGAAGTGAAGGAGCCAGTTTATAGTGCTATGAGTAAGAATGTAGTTTCCGGTAATTGTAGGGAAACAAATTTTGGGCCACTCTTTATACATCCTCTTCATCTTCTTGAAAACGGATACTTGTAGTCAATGTTGTATCTTGGCAAGCCTGCTATTATTCGTAGGATGATAAAATACGTGTCTGCGCTGATGAGCACTATGATCCACTAACCTGGGATTGGGTGGGGGGGGGGGGGGGCGCTCTCAGGGAGCCCAGGACCCACCATAATAGAATTGTTCATAAATCTTCTATATAAAACAGAAATGATGAGCTGAAATTGTATTAAAAGTGTATACGTTTGTAAATGCAGTTTCAAGTCAGATGTCAGATTTCATGTCAAATCGATGAGTGCCAAAGTTACCTATGGGGGGGGGGGGGGAGGGATAGAATGTTTATTAATGAGGACCAAATCCTAACTTGGGTTGTAAGATGTTATTAAACTCTATCGACCCCCAATCGGGAGTAATCGGTGGTAGTAACTTTACTATTATATTTAAAAAAAGTTTTCATCACTAATGATAAAGAAGAGTACAAAATTACTATTTTAATAATTTTTACAGTTTTTTTTTTTTTTAATGGCATCTTTTATCTACACTAAACAATCTACCCATTTGGTAAGCACAATGGTTAATAAAATTCCTTTGGTATGTACCTTTCGTCTTTCTTTACTAAAGAAAGGACAGACAAATAGATAATGCAACTCATCTCCAACTTCCTTCAGCAGACATAATATTCATAAATCATCATTTACTGAATCTCGAGAAATCGATTGTTATTGGCGGGTAACATATGAGCCCTTGTTTATCTTAGTCAGTGTCTCTTAAAATGAGGAAGCCAAGTCTTTTTTAATCATTTTGTAATTGGAGCAAAGACGATTTGACCATGTTGCTGCATGCCAATCATGTTTTTGGCTTTAAAAAAAACCCCATAACAATTGGTCCCAATTTCCTTCCTTTGTGATAAAAATACATTTCCATGATAACTAACTAGAGGCCTCATAAACGCGCTCAATATCAGTTTCGTTCTTTCTGTAAAGGGCATCGTAGTGATAAACGTCAGTGCTTCAAGTCCATGAATGTATTGTTCTGCGAAGAACCTGGCAGGAAGTATCCTCATAGGCCTCATATAAAATTTGTGCTTTTTCAAACTGTCATCCTATTTCCTAAGTGGACACAGGGTTTTACGCAAAAAGCTCTAAAGTCCGTACATTAAATTGATCACTGAAGTTTTTGTATTCTATTCACAACACTCACAATACAATGTTCTACAATTGTCTATAGAACAATACGTGGAAGTGAAGTTGTGGTTAGCGCTAGACCCACTATGGCACTTTTTTGTTTGTTTGTTCCCTTATTTTTGGAAAGGGCCACATTGTCCAGCGGCCTGTTTGAAATCTTAAAACAAAAGAAGAATTACACAAAATTAATTTTTCCTTTATGAAAACAACACATTCCTTTGATTTATTACTGATCTATGTAAAGTGCAATATTATTCTACGTATTTTCTGACAGAGGTGAGTAAAGTGCAATCTTTACTTTTGTGCATTGGCCCACAGAACAAATGTGCCAACTCATACTTGAAATTTCCCTTCGTATTGACCTACTAGATGGATAGTCAATCAGATCACATTTAACATGGTATATAACACTATGGTTTTTACCAACAAGATCTTTGAATAATCATATAAATTATGATATCAGTTTCACAAAGTTTCTTCCTCATTTAAACAAGACACCTTTTTTCTTACTCCAACAGAAGAGGAAGAAATACTTCAGATTGTCAGAACCCTCAGTTCTACTAGGTCAACGGACCATGACGGACTTAGTGTGTGTCTACTTAGGAACATTTTCAGTACAGTTAAACCTCTTACGTATATATTTTTTCATTTATCTATTTCTACCGGTAAATGTCTTATTCTTTTAAAATAGCCAAAGTGATTTTCATTTTTTAAGAAAGATGATCCTTCACTTTTGACAAATTACAGGCCAATTTCCGTATTACCCTGTATGTCTAAAATTCTCGAGAGAGTTATTCATAGACGGTTGTATATTTTCCTTTCATAAATACCAATCATTTGCTTGTCGCTAACTAATTCGGATTCAGAAAAAACAAACACTCTGCTGAATATGCCATTGTCCAGTTATTGACAGAATGTTTTGCGAATAAAGATCATCGATTGGAGTTTTGTAGAGGATTTATCAAAGGCATTTGACACCATCAGCAACCATGATATTTTGATCAATAAACTGATGAGATATGGTATAAAATTTGTGGTTATTTATCTAACAGAAAACAACATACCATTTCATTCCTCAGAATCCTCCAAATCCAATATTACATTGTGGTGTCATCCAAGGATCCATATTGGGTCCTCTACTTTTTCTGATTTATATCAATGATGTTAATGTTATAAATTCATCCACGTCTCTTAGTTTTATACTTTTTGCTGATGATACAAACATCTTTTATTCTCATTAGGAGGAAGTCTCATTACCATACTAAATTCGGAGATAAGTAAAGTATCTTAATGAGTTTTGTGCAATTAGCTGTCACTTGATATTTCTAAGACAAATCATGTTAGATTTCATAATTCATAATTCATAATTCCATAAATACTAATTGTATTGATTATTGTATTTATATTGACGGACAGCGAATCTACTAAATTCCTAGGTATTACCATTGGCTCAAATTTGTCTTGGAATGATCATTTACACAATACTAATATATCAGTTTCTAGAGGCATCGGAAGCTTATACCATGCACCTGAGAAACCTGGTTTCTCAGAAATCTTCGTTTATATTGTATCATGCTTTGATATTCAAACTCCCACTACTTTTTGCCCTCTGACCCATTGTTTTCTCAATTAAAAACATTAAAGATTAATGAGATTCATACTTTCCAAACGGCAATTTTTATGCACAAAATTAATACACGTTCAACCAACATTCCTCGGTGTTCAATGATTTCGTAATTTCTGACTTTGATATTCATTCCTACCCAACTCGCCGTTCATCTGATTATCATCTTGAAAACTCAAGAATTGTTTTGTCACAAAAATCCTTAAAACATCATGGCTTTGATGTTCGGAACTTTGTACCCGATTACTGTAGATGTATCCATTTTTATTCAAAAGACAGCTAAAAGATATGATGTTTACTCAATATGTATCCGAATATTGAGCATGTTGTTATTTATCTGTTTGTTTTTTTTTCCTTCACTTCTTAAGTTAGAGTATTTAGGGGTCCGAACTGAACGTAAAAACAAACATGAACATGAACACATACAGTATTCACAAACTCATTTCCACGCAAACACTTCCCATTTTACACAATGCACCGCTGCACTTTTTGTTCCCTTCATTCTTCCCTCCCTTTCTCCCTCTTTATCTCCATTCAGTGAGTGGTGACTTGTATATTACATTCTTACAATGTCGTATTGTTTAGACAATCATTTCTGAGGCCATTTTCCTCGTCAAACGTTTGCTTATGATGATGGTCTCCTGAATTTCTGTTCATCAAGAGTTACTTAATTTGTATTTGAACAACATCCCATATACGGGAACCTATGTTTGTATAAATGTATATGAATAAAATAATCTGTTTGTTTTCATTTTGCATGATGTCAGGAAGCAAATGTTGGGTATTTGAATTAATCATTTATTTGTTTTGATTGTTAGATTCAAATCATACTGTGCTCAATCATTTTCTTCAATTGACTTTGTATTCATATGAAAAGAAAATTCAGAAAATCAAAATCACATCAAATCAAATGTAGTATTGCCTTTATTTTGTTACACGTGTACATAGGCTTTCATGTTTCATGTGTTGCGTATGTTATGTTACTGTCGTTGATAGTGTTTTTTTCTTTAACACATTTTATGGGATTACTACATAACTGAAATGAATACATTCAAAGACTGATCCTTGTGCAATCTATATCAAACTGCTGAAGAACGTCTGTAATTACTGTTTGTGATTTTTCAAGTCACATGAGAGATAACTGAGGAGAAACTTGATCTTCCTTCAATACTTGGGAAACAGTAAATTTGAAAAAAAAAGTACTTAATCGCTATCCATTACAAGTACTGTCAGATATGTTAACACTGATTTTCCTCTATTCTGCAGAATACATAATCAAGAAAAGGCCCGGTATGACCATGACCAATAATCAGCTCGTTTTCGTTATGGTTCTTCTCCATGGTAAGAATTAAAAGGCATTCTGAAACTTCTTTCACTTCTCTTCGATGTGTTGTCTATTCGTGTTTGTTTAATTCCTGTCCGCATATAAGAACGATAAAGATCATCATTGTTTACGTTATCAGCGCTCTCTATTTTTGTTCTTGTATTTCTTTCATTCAACAATATTCTTTCCTATGGGCAATGGTTGGGCATTCAATGTTCGTAAAAATTAAATCTTTAGTCATTTGAAACATTGCATCACAGCTTCTTACTATAATGCACAGTGTTTCCATTCTATGTAAGTGCTTTTAAACTCATATTTCTTCCATCATCCTTTCTCTTATTTTTTTTTTCTCCTTGTCTTTTTTGTTTCTGGCAGTAACATTTACGACATCGGAACATCTGTTGGAGGCTACGCTGGGCCAAAATGTGACACTGCCGTGTTCCTTAGAAATTGATGACACTGTGTCTGCCCGTTATTGGGATTACTTACGCACAATAGAGCCAATGTCCGAGTGCAAGAACCAGAGCTTAAATCAGCTTGTTGCCGTATTTCCATTAAATGGTTTGATAAGATACGGAACTCATGTGACACAAGACTTGAAATCCAAAGTAACCCTACAGCCCAACTACGACCTGTTAATTTTTCAAGTCTCCCTCCTCGATACCGGATGCTACAAATGTAGCAATACCTTTATACATAATAGTGGGCATGGTGGTACAGTCATCGAGGAGTCGTTCATTCTTATAGTAAAGAACAGGAACGATTCAGGTAAGCACACTTAACTTCTTACAGGCCCACGTTATAACAGCGTATAGTTAGATATCAATGCTCCTGTTGAACACACTTAACATAACCTCTTACAGGTCTACATACAGCGTATGATTAAATATCAATGCTTTGTATACAAATGACATGTGTTTGTGTTTAACATAAATTGGATAAAGTGGTTAAAAAAGGAAATTCGTTTCGAATGACATGAATATGTTTTATGACTGTACCCATGATAAACTCATCCGTGTTTGTTGTTCATGAAGCACAGTTTATAAGTCTACAGAAGAGTATTCCGTTGCTGATGCCGACATTCGCAATAATAACGAATTACTGTTTTGACACTTTGGCAGACTCTTTGTAGCTTATTTTACTGGAAATGTACCTCAATTTTAGGCAATTCTGAAATCTGTATGATTTTTGGTCTTTACCCTTTTAAGTGTCTGTGTTATCGTCTCGTGGTTTGTTTATTTTCGGAATTGTTAGCAGGGGCGGATCCAGGAATTCCGTAAAGAGGGGGCGCGTTTACAATATCAAAGGGGGGGGGGGCGCACGCACCCCTCCCCCATTTTTTTCTTTTTATTTCTTTTGTTTCAACAAAAAATAGAGGGGGGGGGGGGCGTGCGCCGGTTGCGGTCCTCCCTGGATCCGCCCCTGGTTAGGACGGTGTCTGACATTTCTTGTTCATGTTATTTGTTCCTTTCGTATTCCCAAATCTCAATCACTAGAATTATTGGTTGCGGCTTCTGACGTTTCAGTTCATTCTGAGTCGGGTGAAGATGTAACCCTTCAGTGTTCACTCGAAAATGCTGGCAACGTGCTGGTGCAGCACTGGAAGTACATCCACTCAACAGAGCCATTGCTCACGTGCGAGAATCAGAGCTACGAGGATCTCGTTACTGCATATCCAGGGAATGATACATTTGAATGTGCCGAACGCGTAACACGTCAGTTCAAATCCCGATTTATCGTGAAGTACGACTTTTCTCTGTTACTTTCCAATATCACCCGATATGATTCGGGTTGCTATCTCTGCAGCCAGATTTTGAAAACCGGTCAACTAAAGTTTGGTATCCCGAAGATGCTTCTCGTAACGAACAATAGTGATTCAGATGACGACGGTAAGTGCTATTTTCTCTATTTTTAATGTTTACACTTTGTTTAAGAAGTGTGTGACTGTGTGGATAACTTTCTATGTGAGTGTATGCTCGCGTGTTGACCCACTGCAATTTATTTTCTCGATCTTTGCATTCCTGGCATCACGTGATTTGAAATCGTATACAGTATAGGATTTTGCGTTGCAGTCTGGACATTCTGCAGGGGTTAACACGCAGTGAATCAGGAAATCTGTCTCCAGCTACTTTGCTATTCTTCGTGGTAGTCTGTCACATTTATTTTCGCCGAAAAGTTATAAATCAAGTTCGTATCATCTCGTCCTAGAAAATGTAGCACAAATCGGTTTTCCCAACTGTCCGTGCTGTTTGTCATTAATCTGATAGATCACCTTTTCACATTTTTTTTTTGGAAAAAGTATTGAAATCATACTTTAAAAAATCGGTGCAATTATACCAAAGCAAATTAACACCCACATACACACACACTCATTCACACAAAAATTAGGTTTATGGCGGGGCTTTTGTATCCGGAAAGCTATACTTAGTGCTCACTTGCTTATAATATAGGACTGTCAAAGCATGGCAATTAAATGATTGCTTTCACATACCGGCCACGAAAACAAACGTTATATTTCGAAAAGAAGAAGAAAGAAAAGGAAAAAAAAAAAGAACAAGAAGGAGGACAGACCTGACCCTCAGAAAAACAAAAATTACTTCATTAATACTACAGAAAAAAGTAAACTCGATCGACACTAAAGCGTAGATGGGTTTGTAAAGTATAAAGTATGTTGATAACATCGACAATGAATACTTTGTAAATAAATTAGCATATTATGGCGTCAGGTTTTTTTTTTTTTTTTTTGACATGATTATTTTCTCTTACATTATATTAACAGTGCCAGAGTCAGCACCAAAGGCACCTTTGACTTGGGTTTACATCCTTGTTGCAATCGCAGTGATCCTGATAGGCCTACTGATCGTCCTCATACAAAAAGGTAAGCACTATATATTGATACATACATGCTTATGGTAAAGTAGTAAAGAAAAACTGAGTACAAGGGTATGCCATGACATGAAACTCTATAATTACACACATACGTTCTCACACATTCACACACACTTTTATTCTCTTTGCGGATGACTCTAATTTATTTTTTAGCACAATAATCATCTCATACCCTTGAAAATACAATAAACTTGGAATTAGAAACTGTCGCCCTATAGATAAAAGCAAATATATTATCTCTCAATCTTCACAGAGCAAAATTATTGTCTTTAATAACTGTACAGAGACACTACCTGTTGATATTGGTTTTTTTTTATGGTACTCAACTGGAAAATGTTTCCCGTTTTAAAAATCTTGGAGTAACACTTGATAATAAGTTTTCATGGAAATTTCTTATTGATAGTATATCTAAAACTATTTCACGAAACATTTGTATGATTAATAAGCTTAAATTTTGTCGTCCTGTACCGTTCCTGCTCAAATGGTATTCATCCCTAATATTGCCATATTTGAATTATGGTATTCTCTCGTAGGGAAATACACACCAAACACTCTTAGATAAGATACTTCTATTACAAAAGATATCACTACGTATTATGCCATGCTGCATATTGTCTCATACGGACCCGTTATTTTTGAACGCAAAATATTGAATATTACAGATTTGAATTTGTTTAATTTAGGTCAAGTTATATTTAATTATAATAAAAACAGTCTTCCACATACATTCCTTTTGAAACAATGTTTCGAAGAAATGAATCCATTCACAACTATCCAACGAGGCGACAGAATGATTCCCAATAGCTGAAACTCTGAACACTTTCAAAAATTGATTTTTTTTATTTTTTATTGAAGTGGTATGATTAAACAGCATTTGGTTCGTTTTATCATCTCAATCAAGTCATCATTTTTTTAATTAAACAGTTATATATTAATCTTTTTTTATTAGAGAAAAGATGTTCGTGTGTACCGTATAGATGATATAAACCATTGTGTCTATAATTCTTTCCTTCTTTCATGTCCGCTCTTCTGCATTCTTACCGGTATCATTCATATTATGTAGACAATCCTTCGCAATAAGCCAGTTCGTAATTAGATCATCTACACCAGGGGCGGCGCAGCCGTGGGGGCGAGGGGGCGCCATTTTTGTGCACCATACAAAGGAATACATAAGGTGTCATCACTTTGGGCCCCCACACTTTTTTCAACCCGGAAGTATGTAAGAGGCACTACAATGGGAGGGGAGAGAATGAGCTGAGGACCTTTTTTTTTTTTCTTTGCTTGTCAGCTGAAGAAACCCGGAAGTGGACGGGTATAGAGATGAGCTGAGGACTCTTTTTTTTTTTTTTGCTTGTTTGATTTGATTTGATTTGATTTGATTTTATTGGTTCCTGCACTATATCATTGCTCATGCAGATACACATATATCATATACATTGATGGTACCATACATACAAATGGATATACATAAACATTAATTGCTAACAAGGTAAGTTTCTTCATTACCTCTAGAATGTACAGCAATACAGTTTCTTCATTGCCTTTACAATGTACAACAGAACATAATTATCAGTGATGCAATGAATAACGCAGAAGGGCTACAGCTTAAGCACTGCTTGATTTGCATGCAGCCCTCGTACATAATACATAACATATAGGAAAATAAGGGGAGGGATGACTTGCATAGAGATAGGATAGGAGAAAGGAGAGAGGAGAGGTCTGTCTGCTTTCGCTAATACACAAAGTGAGATCACCTGGATCGCTGAATAGTAAAGCATGGCAAAGTATTTTCTCACCGAGGTACAGGTGAACAGTTACAGGTCATGGTCGGTTACATAACATTACGCAATAAATTCTGAACGGCGATAATTCAACGAGGGAATTTCACATACAATACAATTGCAAAGACATTATAAGATCACTGATATCCAGAGAGCAGCATTGTCTTTACAGCTTTCTTGAAAGAATACATAGACTTTAAAATTCGAATTTCTGAAGGAAGAGAGTTCCAAATATCAGGTCCAGTGTGTCTGATGGATTTCAGAGCCATCACGGTTTTAGGATTTTGTAGATGAAATTTATCAGATTGCCTTGTGGGATGAGAATGTATATCCTTGTTTAGCTGAAATAATGAGAAGAAAGAAGATGGCAACTGACCGTTATACAGACGAAACATAAAAAGTGAATTTTGCAAAAAATTAATATCATTTACCTTTAGTGTTTTTAATTCTACGAACAAAGGATCCGAATGGTCCCAATGACCTGAATTGGTACATATACGTATAGCTTTCTTTTGTAGGAGCAATATACTGTCAATGTGACTTTTCGCAGTTGCCCAAACAATGTTACAATATGAGATATTCGACAATATCAACGAATTATAAAGCATAAATAGAATATTCTTTGGGATATAATACTTAAGCTTACAGAGTATACCAACGTTACGAGACACTTTATCTGAGATGTATTGCACATGAGCATTCCATTTCATATTTTCACTGATATATATTCCAAGGAATTTGACACTTTCTTTTTGCTCCAATAATATACCATCCACCATTATATTCAATTGGCGCATTTCATTTTTATGCTTCTTATTATGAAAATAAATAAGATTTGTCTTTTTTAAGTTGAGTGACAATCTATTGCTCTTGAACCATGTAGATAATTTCGGCAATTCAGTATTAAGAGTTCTTAAAAGCGACTGAAAATCAGAATTGGAACAAAATACATTGGTGTCATCGGCGAACAGGATATATTGCAGTAACTTAGAGGAATTTGTAATATCATTTATATACACTAGAAATAGTAATGGTCCCAATATGGATCCTTGTGGGACGCCACAATGTATGGGTAAAACTTCAGAGTTTACCGATTCATAGTATACGTATTGCTGTCTGTTTGATAAATAATCTTCAAACCATTCCAGTGGAATGCCACGAACTCCATAACAATATAGTTTGCGTAAAAGGATAGTGTGGTCAAGAGTGTCGAATGCCTTGCTTAGGTCCATGAACACACCAATGACATGTTTTTGTTCAGCTAAGGCAGTCGACACTCTGTCATACAACTGGGCTAGTGCCATATCAGTAGAGTGAAATTTCCTGAAACCATATTGGTCTTGGTTCAGTATATCATTTTGTAATAAAAAATCATACAGTCTGTTATAAACAAGTCTTTCTATGACTTTAGAAAGACTAGGAAGAATAGAGATAGGTCGGTAATTCGAGACAAAAGAAGAGTCATCTTTTTTATATATTGGAATAACTTTTGCAATTTTACATGCGTTCGGAAATACACCAGTTGACAACGACAAATTACAGATATGTACTAAAGGTGTCAATATACTCCCAACAATCTGTTTTAAAAAAGACGTGCTCATTTCATCAGGACCACATGTATGACTAGATTTTATAGAATGCACAATAACAAGGATCTCATCAAAATCTGTTGGTTTGAAAAATAATGAATTATCGTTTGACGTGCCCAAGTACTGCGAGAAATCTGTCTGTGTATGATCAATCTTAGAAGCTTGACTAGGACCTACATTAACAAAGTACTCATTAAAACAACATGCTACATCTTTAGGATCACAAAACGTTTGTCCATTATTCGTAATTTGAGATGTTGACACCTTCTTTTGCTTACCGATGACGTCGTTAATAACCTTCCAAGTGGCTGACATATTTCCAGTAGCATTTTCAAAAGCTTCCGTATAATACATTCTGCGGGAAAGCCTGATAATCTGTGTAAGTTTATTTCTGTATAATTTATATCGATTAACATTATCATTATCAGGATGCCGTAAACTGTTTTTATATAAAACATTTCTTTTCTTAATGGAACGAAAAATTCCCTTTGTTATCCATGGATTTTTGATTTTTTTATTGTTTTTCTTTGCAACTGTGGGGATATGTTTGTTAAAATAAGAAAGGAATATATTCCAAAAGGTGTCATAAGCAATGTTTGGGTCTGCAGAAATTAATACATCATCCCACGTTTCCGTGATTAAATCATCGTTGAGTAATGATATATTTTCTAGTGTGAATTTCCGCTTCTTTTTACGTTCTTTCTGCTTAACATAAGAATTCTGTGTGTCACCACAAATGAAAAATATAGGTAAATGGTCAGAGATATCACTATACAAAAGACCAGATTTCGAATAATCTGTGTCAATATTCGTAAAAATATTATCGATCAACGTTGATGAATTGACAGTGATTCTCGAAGGCTTATCAATTGTGATATTACAAAAATTTGCTTGCAAGATATTGCAAAATCTATTTCTAAGAATGTGCTCCTCTTTCAAAAGATCAATGTTAAAGTCACCCATAATATATACATCTTTGTTTTCTTGATTGATCAGCTCTAATAAAACATCAAAATTATCTACAAATGAATTACTATCTGTATGAGGGGGCCTGTATATTACACAAAGTATTATGTTTTTTCTATTATACATATTGATTTCAACACATGTGAAATCAAATTCATTTCCATTGTATGTCAAATCAGGCCTTTCTTTATACGATAATATGTGTGATAGGAACAGGGCGACTCCACCTCCCCTTCCGCATTTTCTATCAGAACGGACAACAGAAT
This sequence comes from Diadema setosum, assembly GCF_964275005.1. Classification (NCBI taxonomy): domain Eukaryota; kingdom Metazoa; phylum Echinodermata; class Echinoidea; order Diadematoida; family Diadematidae; genus Diadema; species Diadema setosum. The sequence goes on from NC_092703.1 coordinate 36,008,096, forward strand.
ACCCATCAATGTTATATAAAGGGGGAGATTTGTCGTTAAGCCATGTTTCTGTGATGCCAATAGCGGAGAATTGCATATTTATCGTAGACAATAATAATTGCATATTTTCATAATTTCTTAACAGACTGCGGGCATTGACATGTAATAAACTGAAAGAATGCTCATTATTAATAAATTCTGAATTGAACTCATCAGGCAAATAATATCGACACTGGACATTTTTATGTAAACATGGACTAAAGTCATCCATATTTCAAAGGAGGACAACATATAGACCATAACGTTACCATCAGCATTTGTTTAAAAGTTGCCGAAAGCAGACAAGAAGAGAAGGAAGGAAAATAGCAAGTCATACAGAGTGTAAATTGTTTACGAAGTACTGTCAAGAGTAGTGGCCGCATCGCACAGGTGAGATGTCACAGTAAAGATCATTGCTACATCAACTCTCCCTGTACATACATATAAAGTCAAAATATCTTTGGAAATATTCTATTTACATTGGTAACACAGCATGATATTTGATTACATAAGTACACATGGATATTCATATTTGCCGTGTTGCAGACTTAGAGGTCGTCAGAGAAAGAAAGGCAGAGAGGAGGATGATCGGAGTAAAAGAGAAATAGACATAAAGAAACATGGTTGTGACGTAATGAATTAAACAAGAGATATAGAGAATCATTACTATAGTACATACACGCAGGAGACTGTAGTGACCTAACTGGAGGAAAGGAAGTTGTGCGGGACTCCAGTTCGGTTCCTCCATTTCCCGGCAAAGAAGCGAAGCTTCACACCGTTCTTGTACAGCTCCTGAACGGCTGTGGACCATTTCCTCTTCTCAGCCAGATCGTCAGCTGTGAGATCGTCTGTCATGAAGTACGCTTCCTTCGCGAGCTTCAGGCGCTGATTCTTCATGATGTCGACTTTCTCGCGGTATGACAGGGTTTTGAAGAGGATGTGTCTGGGTCGATCCTTTGAGGCTTTTCCATCGCGGTGCGCTCTCTCTACCTTGATGTCAAGGCCAAACTTCTCCTTCGTGATTTTCTCGACGAGAGCTGTGCAATCCTCGTCGGCATTGGTGGACTCGGGTATACCCACGATGCGAATGTTGTTCCTCCGTGAGAACCTTTCACTCTTGTTGATGGCTGAGTTGTGCCTCTCCACTTCTGATCGCAGCGCACTGACCTCTTTTTCCAGCTCGCCCATTCTTTTCTCCAGCTGCAGATTCCTGTTCTCGACCGCCGTTACTCTCCTGCTTTCAAACTCAATAGCCTGTCCCAGATGAGTCTCCACCTGTTTGATGTTTTCAATCAAGGAATCCACCGCTTTCTTTATCATCCGTTCGAACTTTTCTGTTGCTTCATGGAAGTAGCGGGCAATTCCTTCAGGTGAAGTTACGTCATCCCTTTTGTCATGGAGATCTCTTGACATGTCGGGCATGTCGTGGGTATCGGATGGCACGGGTGCTGCGGCCGCTGCTGTTGAAGTGGTCTCGAGGTGGTGCTTTACCCGGGGTGGGCTGGCGGGTTGAGCTGCGGAAGGCCGTCTTCTTGGTGGCGGCGTAGAATTCTTCGGAGAAGGGAGAGTGGCGCCACGGTTTTCCACCCCAGAATCACATTTCCTGTCTTGTTTTACCTTCCTTGGCGGCACCTTCCTTGTCTGGGTACTCATTATGATGTTTTAGTACAGCAGGAGATGTCGAAAACAGTATCCAAAGATTAATATCCAAGTGAAATTCGGGAGAGATGATAAAGTGACGTGTTACTCGCTTGCGGCCATTGTTCTTGATTCAGCTTGTCAGTTGAAGAAACCCGGAAGTGGACGGGGACGGGGAGAGATGAGCTGAGGACCTTCTTTTTTATGCTTGTTAGCTCATGAAACCCGGAAGTGGGCCCCCACACTTTTGAAAACAGTACGCCGGCCCTGTACACATTGGTACAAACGGCCTTTTTTTCTCTCTCACTTGGTTAGCCACTTCACTCGTTTTCAAAGAGGCAAAATGCTAGTCCACTGCCTGGACTGTTTTGTGTGATCATTGACCGCGCGCACACACCGCTACAGCACGCGTATGCCCCACCGTACGCTCGTGTATTGATATGCAGCGCACGCACGCATCTCTAGTTCGGGCGTTCAGGGGGGCATTTCATGAAGCATTTTTGTCCGACAACTTGTTGGACAAATTTGCTCTCAGCCAGTCAGATGCAAGGATTTCAGTAGCTTTTAACATTTTGTCAGATGAAATATCTGACAAAACGCTTCATGAAATGCCCCCCAGGTTTGTGGGCACCGCGAGCGCGAGCGGTAAAAGGGATAGCGCCATAAGCTATGAAGCGGCGCACTGAGGTGGATGTGTAACAAAGAGATTATACCACAAGAGGGCGTAGTCCAGTGGGGAGGCAGCCGCGCGAGGGAGCTGCCATTTTGCGTTGTGGGAGCCGCCATTGCACGGATCCTGTACAGTTATTAATCAGTAGGTGGCAGCGCACTGTGTAATGCGCTCGACTTCAATATTCGGCGCAGTGACCTTGCGTTGTTTTATTGTGACGTCACAATGGTCATGTTGAAGCGTCATAATGGTGCTGATGTTGTTTGATTTTATGGCGTGAGTGGGAATGTACGCGAAACAAACGTCATAATGCTCAAGTACTGTCTAGTCTACACCCAAGTTCCCACTGTTTATTTTGGGAATAACAAAAAGGTCTGGACTCTACCAAATGGTTCAAATGATATGATATCATCGTAGAAACTAATATTTAAACAATTAACCACATTGTGATTCTGGAAATGAAAATGTGTAATGAAGAATAACTTATAATTCCAGATATGATATGAGAAGATATGACTTGAACGTAGACTTAGATCCAGTGCCAGGAGCTGAGTGTGCGCTCCCTCTTCAATTGTGGACGCACTATTTGTACGCACGCGTATGGCGACTACTTACTCTATAGGTATAATCTCTTTGATGTGTAATGATAAAAAACGTCCAGAATCTGGACTAGCAAAATGCATGAGCTTGCCCGACGTAACAGTTTATGGAATTCATGTTCGAACAAAAAATGAACTTTGAGATCAGGTGATCAGAATACTACATCAGTTGACAATTTAGCAGGCATCCATTTCATTGTTTTGTATTAAATGCAACAACAGCCTATTTCCTTTTATATTGCGAAATACACCATTCTTTCTGTCAGGTTGATGTGCTGGCAAGCACCACTTAGATGAGGATCACGTGAATAATCATCGCATCACATATGTTTATCTCAGTGAATTTACAAACCGCTCATGCGCAAAGTGGAATTACGAACTGGTCTATATTATATTCAATCAAGGTTGTCCTATTTTTACTCTTACATCATGGAGTCCAGTTTGCTTGTGTCCACGATGAGACTTGTTGTTGTTTAATTTTTCCTTTCTTTTTTTTTATTCTTTGTGTCCTTCCTAATTTGATTTCATGTCAGTTGACATTGGTTCGTGTGATTTTGTTTTATATTGATTTGTAGTTTTTAATTCACTATTCGCTCATGTATTTTCTGAGGGTCCCATATCGTCCAAGCTTTCCTTTTCATTTCCTCTCCCATTCTTATTTAATTTGAACTATGCACAAAAATTATGTATTAAAAAGAAACAATTGTATATATGTGTTTTTTTTATTTTGTTACTCATTTTCACATGTATCTTGCTTTAGCAATTGTAACAAATATGTTCTGTCTATACATTCAATTTCTCTGCTTAATTGATGGAACTAAAAAATAAGTTTGAACTTTCAGCTTTCAACACACAAACACACATACAAACATATCTTTTACATACAGTCCATAACCTTATGTTTCATGTATAGGTGAAAGCGTTTTCGTCTTTTTCATAGTGATTTGCTTATAATAAGAACATGTTTTTTGACGACTCATATAACAAAAGACAATTTGAAATATCCACACACAGTACCAATTATTATGTTGTGTGAACTGTCAATAGGTAGACTGTAAATTTGAAACATTGACAAAGGACTTTACTTTGTTTGGAATATTCCCTCTGTAGGAATTTAAGAAAGAATTTGCTTTTTTTTGTAATGCCTTGAATGAATGACACATATAAAAAAAAAGTTAAATTGCACAAATCTGGTTTATTCAGCTTACTTGTACATTATACACAAGGTCCTGTTTAGCGATTTGGTAATTGATTTATATAGAAAGTGTTACACTGTGTGTATACACTGTGTGTACATAATATAATGTTCATACGTGATTGTTGTTATTGATGATTGATGATTGATTATTATTAATGCTATTCATAAACTATATATAATATGCATTTATTATAATGAAGCAAGTTGCTGCATCACACGAAGACAGATAAACGTAAGAATATCATAGCATGATATCAGTAAATCCATCAAATCCATGCACCTCTCCCACCACTGGTTTAAATCTAAATACGATTTCTATCATTTTAAGCGACAGTGTCCATATTCAAGCCATTTGTCTTTCTATTTCTATCATGTGATAAAATGAACAGTTATGAAGGTATGCACGATCCGTCACTGGTTTTCGTTAGTGAAACGAACATCAAACTTACATTCTGCCTTGATGGCAAGTTTCACTGCAGCATTTTGATATAACATTTTAATTATTCAGGCATAGTTCATTGCCCTGAATGGAACAACTACATGACCTTTGGAAGAAGAAGGAATCTTAATAGTGCCGAGGATCTTGAAAAACTTGTGAACGGATCGGACGGTATGTCCTAACGTTATTATCATCATATTCTATGATAATTCATATGTATGCACGTATTATACATGAAGACGAAGAATGAGATGAAACGCGATTGCAAATTTGAGTGGCGCGAAAAGAGTGCAGTATATCGTGACCTTTGTTGCAATAAACTTCTATAACAATAAAGTATTTTTTTCTGTGTATGTCTTTCTGCCTTATGATTTCATCTTAAATACTTTTACCAAGATAATCAATTTAAATGCTTACCTAACGTGAATGCCACTGTGACATTTCCTGTCTAGAAGTTGGTGTCAGACCGCAGAGATAGAACCAGAAATACTTTCGAACACAAAAGTTCCCTCCTCTTAAGGTCCATTGTGATATAATCGAATTCCTGCAGGAAAACTGAGCCAATTATCGCAGGCTTTAACTTGCATTATAGTCTAGACTTAAGCAACTTAACAGTGCAGCAGTGGGAATGAATAAGAAACTCACAAGAAAGCATGTGTAATATCATTTTTTTTTTTACTTCCCTGTTGGTGGTATCAACTCAATGTCGTTGCCAGTAAAATGTTTGGTGTCATGTTTTTTTTTTTCTTTCAGGCAACGCCCTCTCAACAACAAAGGTCAGCATCGACGAACTACACAAAACACACACACACACACACACACACACATTTTCATTCATTCATTCATTCATTCATTCATTCATTTCCACCGCCTACAAATTTACAAAAAATACGAAGCCTATACATTAAACATTGGAACAATGCAAGAACATTAATGTACATCTTGTATGACAATTTGACAAAAAACGAACAAAAACAAACCACAACATAAGAACAATAATTTCAAAATAGACTTTGCTCTTTGTATATATGGTTGGTCTAACACCTAGAATGGTAAACATCAATGCATTACAAAGCACTAGAAAAAAATATACAACAGAAAGAACAATATACAATGTCAGAAGGAGAGGGAGGGGGTGCTCATACACAGAATAAGACTCAAAATTTTTAACATAATCTTTATACATAACATTATTACATAATTATATTCACACATATACAATTGAGTGTGCGAGAATAATGTTTGTGTTTGTATATGTGAACAGTAAGATAACAAATAACTTACATCCGTTCAGATGGCCAATACTATCATCAGATCCACAAGGTTCCACCTGTGCAACAGCACGTTGAACATAGACAGGGGGTTAGATTACGACCATCGTGATACATGTTATACACAATTTGTGTGTGGTTTCTCTAATCTATTATGTGGAAGAGGTCCCTATATAGTTCTCATTACATCTTTGCGAACAAAACAACATCTCAGCTCCATCCCGATCCACAGTTGTGCATTAGGTGTAGCAAAGGAGGTGAGTCGTTGTCAGGGAAAGATGGTGATATATTGCAATAATCTACCGATTCGCTCAGAACTATGTAATGATTGACGTATTCCAAAATTGATTGAACAAGAAAAAAAAAAAAAGAATCAGCACATTATTCTTTTCGAATTCCGCAACTCATACCTCTTGCGCTACTATCAATAACTGACACCGTATGCCCCTTTGTAAAAATAGATGAATAAATGAATAAACAAATAAATAAATAGATAAATAAGTAAGTAAAGTGTTAACTGCAATATGGCAGTGCTCAACTACACGAGCTCATAAAGTACAATAATAGTAGGATGGAAGGCGTTGCTTTATTAGTGACTTAGTTGGACAGTCTGTTTCGGCCGAAGCTTCGTCAGCAACTGAATCAGTTTCTTATTAAAGTGCAGTGTGAGACATACAGCTCTGATGCACTCAATCAAGGAAACAAAAGATACAAAAGATTGTTTTCTAAATAAAGATATTAAAAATAAATAAATTGATGGTCACCTGGCCACCGCTTATGTCGAGCCCGGCGTTTATACATGTTGAAATGAAACTGCGTAGTTCTATCAATTGCCTTCGAGATGCTATACTTATTGTGTTGCTAACTCTCCAGAGGTCTGCAAAATTGTATTATTTTTGTTAAGCATTTTTCTCTACGCCGAGGGGGCAGTGACTATCTTGAGAGGAAATACAATATTTGTTTGAATTTATCGGAGAAATTTATTCAAGGATTAATAGGTAGATGTCCGTTTGTTTTTGTCTTACTCTCACAGAAAATATATGACACTGTACATGGTATCATCGAAGTACCTTCGCACTGTCAACTGATCGTGGATACACCAGAGTTTCAGAGACTTCGGGACATTAAACAGCTTGGTCCTGTGTTCTTTGTTTACCCCTGCGGAGTTCATACTCGATTTGAGCATTCATTAGGGTGACAAGCGTTTCTTTAACGATATCAACTAATGCAATACCTTAAACTGTTGTTGAAATAAATTTAGCAGGGAATAAAAGGGGCCTGAGCTTTTCATCTTAGCAGAATCTTCTTTTTTTTTTTTCAGGGGGGGGGAATCTCAAGCACACAAAGGAAAACATATGCCTATATCGAACACGAGCACGCAAGAACACAACTTGTGCACCAACTACAATGAACTAGAAAGTTCCGCAGATACTGAACAACGAAAATTAATTGGCAGGCTTGGCGTTATAGCAGGAACCAATCAGATGTGGGAGGGGATGAAAGCAATGGAATGAAGTAGGACAAAATGAATGGCACTGAACATGCTGAAAGACCATGGTGATCCCAAAACTCATGGGTAGGACACCTGTGCCAGATAAACGTGAAAGTAGAGGGAACAATGAGCCTGAAGCAGAATATGGATAGGGAGAAACAGACAACCAAAGTAAATAAAGGTAGCTTTCGTTACATTATTATATACATTAACTATTAATGCATATTTTGATATCAGGAAAAAACAAAGATGAATCATCATTGTCAGACCATTGTATTGTATTGTTATACATTAGGCCTATTTGTGGAAAAATGAGCAAAGAAAATGGAATTCCATCGATGGAATCCCATTTTCTTTGCTCATTTTTCCAATAATAATTCATATTCTTTCTGGTCAGTTTATTCTGTCTTTATTTGCCACACATTATTAACACATATTACTGTCAATCCATTTATTTTAAGGCATTTAATTTTTGGGTAAGGTTATTCTGCTAATGGTAGACAGACCATTGTATTGTATTGTAATGTATTATCAAAACAGGTTACACCTAAAAATGAAAAGAAAAAATAATGAATGTACGTGTACTATTTACAGAGGCATTATATTCCTTTCGGCTCGCGATCTTGAAATGATATGACCTTTCTATTTTATATATCACGGTAAATCTGCTTATTTCCATACCTCTGGGCACTCAGGCTGTACATATTTTACTATTAAAAAGGATTAAGAGTTGTTTCTGTGTAATTATTAATGGAGTAACATATTTGCTGTGATCATTTGTTGTGTGTCATTTTTCGCAGAGTTTTTCACCTGGCAGGAAAGCTTGCAAGACAGCTTCAATCTCAGGAAAACACCACCATAACAGATGTCGATGTACGATGTGTGGAAATCGCAGGCTTGTGCCACGATCTTGGTCATGGCCCTTTCTCACACATCTATCAGCAGTTTATCAAAGTTGACAGAAACACGTGGACGGTACGGAGATTATCAAACGTGACTTTCCTTGCTTGTATCTTTTTTAAAAAGATGTTTCGTGAAAGTTATATATAACATTGACGAAATTTTTCGTTGCTCCCGTTAACATCATCATGATTTAGACCACGAAGGGCCATAAATGTTTTATTGATCAACATCCAACATCAACAGGTTACGCAAAGTTCCATAGTTCATTTCAACGAATCGTCTCCTTGTTTTGTGATGGTTTTAGTAGCTACAATACGGTCATTATATAGTAATGTGCACGCAGTTGAATTCATGTGCTGCTATGGGACAGTAGCAGATTGCAGTTAAAAAGGAGGGAGCCATTTACGACGTCAAGTTATGATATGGTTAATCTAATATTGTTTTCATTCATTGTCTTTTGTACACCAGTGATTAAACATCGTATATTACAAATATTACTTTTACTTTCTTCCTTCCCCCCCCCCCGTTTCATTGTGTTGACCAGCACGAAGAATATTCTGGCAAGGTTTTAAGGTACCTCATCAAGAAAAACAACCTAATGGATGATCTACAAGGATTTGGAATCTTCGACAAGGAAATGGATCTTATCTGCGAAATCATTAATGGCGCGAGAAATTCTGAGGTGATTATGCAGTATCAAACTAAAAGAATAGATATCAAATAATTGCTTTCTAGGATTTTCTGGGACTTTCACATGTCTCCATCTTTCACTTTTTATGCCTCCGCCTGAAGGGTGTCTGGAGGCATTATTTCATTCTGATATGATATAAATGAATGCTTATGTTTTGCAGGATTTCGTTGAGTGTCCTGGAACAAACAAAATAAAGCGACAGTAGTTTGATATGATGAATACAAAGAGAAGAATGACAAGCGCTAACTGTACCACAATCTTTCCTTCAGGCCCTTGGGTCCTTACTTTCTTTAAGTTATGACTTTGAACGAGGGATTATTGAATCGACTAGGTATCTATTTGTTTTATGTATCAATTCACATGATTCAAATAAGAAAATTGAAATATGAGAGGAGAAGGGGAGAACTGCATTTTGGCAATATTCGAATGGCACAAACTGTCCGCTCTCTCTCTCTCGCTCTATGTGAAAAAAAAAAAACCTTAAATGACATTAAAACGCTTTGTCCTGGCGAGGAAAGCGCATGTTTTAGAAACAAGACACCAAACAGGTTAGTCATTGCATTCTTCATCAGCGACCAGGATGAGATGATGCGATGTTAGATTAAAATCCGTTTCTTAAGAAGACATACACACAAGCTAATACATCTGCTCCTGGCCGCAGACGTATAACCTTGTGCTATATGTATGTATATATGTAAGTATGTACATATATGTATATATATATCTGTATATATCTATATCTATATATAAGATAAGTAATAAAGCCGCAACAAAGTTCGTGCTGTATTCACCAACGGTTTATTTCTACACTCAAATTTTCGAGCGTCTCGCCGCCCTTTCACTTGAGAAAGGGCGGCGAGACGCTCGAAAATTTGTGTGAAGAAATAAACCGTTGGTGAATACCGCATGAACTTTGTTGCGTCTTTGTTACTTATCTTTTTATCTTGCCAACACGTGGACTACCTTATCAACATGGATATATCTATATATATGTATATATATATATATATATATATATATATATATATATATATATATATATAATATATATATATATATATACATGTATATATAATTATATATTTATGTAACGTTTGTTTTTGCACCATATAATTTGCGACGAAATCTAGCAACTTCACGGGATTGACTGAAACAAAATAAGGCAGGTGCACAAGTAGAATATGAAACAGTGGGAAGGGTACGTAGTACCCCTAATGAATAAAATTACTGAATGTCGACTTTAAATGTAGTACATTGTAACCCAATATTCGAGTCAACTCTAAATTCAATAACAAGAAACAACCCCAAATGTAATTAACCCTTAACGTAGTGCATCCTGTTAAGAATAATGTAACACGCTTCAACTCTAAATGCAGTGTAACTAAATCATATAAATGTAAGTATGTACAGTATTTATGTAGAAATAAACGTAAAGCAGCCACCTGTAATTTAAAACGAAAAGTGTTACCACAAAAGACAACGCTGGTACCTTATCTTTTGATAAACATTGATGGTTATCCATAGATATCAATGGTGTTAAATGTCTTTCACTTACGGTAGATGTTACATGTAGGGTTAGCATCAGGAGGTTGTCTCAGATTATAATTTTCAGAGCTAAAATGTATTACATTAACCCTAAAATGGCCAGGGGGGGGGGGGGCGGAACGTTTCGCGCTATAATTCTATAACGCGAGTAGGCCTTGTTGCGAGGCTTCTTGACTCTGTTTGTTCAAGTCTCGTGCAACTTTTGAGACCAAATTTGCAATGTCCGCGCATACTTTTGCGAAGCCACGCCCATTTTTGTAACGGAATATCGCCCCAAAACGGGCACAATTTTGTGATTTTGTGTACATTTCCTATAATATTATGAAAACAGTGTTCTGTCATGAAAGTCTTAAAAACCTGATTATTTTTTACAATTAATCACTTTCATTGATTAATTTTATGCTAATTTTATTGTGGTAGAAAAGTGGTCAGTGACAATTTCCAATAAAAAAAAGAAAAAACAAAAGTTGAAAAACAGAGAAATACATAAGCAATTCGGAAAACAATAAAATACATAAGAATTGAAATGAGTTTTTTAGGTCTATGTGATGCACGATTGTTGAATATGCTGAAACAGATTTACAGCCGGATCAAAAATTAGAATCTCAATGCTTTTAATTAGGCTAAAATATGACCTTGAGATTAATTTGCATAATTTATTAATTAGAATTAGAAATTGATTGTTTTAAAAAAAATTATGACACAATCTTGTAGATTATGACGTGGGTCTCACGCATGCAAAATTTCATCGCGATTACACGACCGATGGCCGAGATCTGGGGGGGGGGGGGCGGGCGGAATCCATCCCCCTCCCCCCCCCCCCCGGTCTTAGCATAGCCAAAAAAGCCCGGCCCTTTAGGGTTAAGGGTAAACATTTATTACATCTAAGATCGATATTAGTTGTAGGGTTGTATTGAATAAAAATAAAGGTCAATCGATATTGCATCTAAGATTGATGTTACATTTAGCGTAAAAAAAAAGTATAACATTGACGGTCGTTATTACATTTGGGATCCGTATAAAATTTGGAGTTGTCTCCTGTTACTAGTATTACATTTGGGGTTAAAGTGTATTACATTAAAGATTATCATTATCATTGCGTTTAGCAGTATAGAGATATTGAATTACATTTGAAACCAAAATGTATTACAATAAAGGTTGTTCAAGTTATATTTTGCGTTGTTATCACAGCTAGTTTTAGGGATGATACAGTAAGGTTGATGTAGCTTTAAGTAGTTGATTCTTGACAGTTCTTCCACATACGAAAACATATTAGTTGTGCGAAAAGTTGTTGTGTCGCGATCCAGTGCAAATGGATATGAATAGCGTATAAGAATGCCAGTATGAATTGGACAAGGGATTCAACTAAGGGGATGGGGGTTATTTCATAGAAATTATCGTTACGCTGATGATTGTGGTTATGGTTATTCTAATGATCAAATTGGATCAAAATTCATGGGTACCAACGGTCTTTGTCCCATGCATGTTTTTATTTACATGTAAAATTTATGATTTTTTTTTTTTTGGTATTATGCGTCAAAACCTTTAGGAAAAAGTTAACAGTGATAAAACCTAGTGCACTTATCGGATTATGCGTGCCGGGGTGAATTATGTTTGTCACCAGTGTTCTTTAATAAACGAAATTATATCCAAAGGTGATTCCAAGTGAGAAGTTCTTCCTGGGACAAATCGTCAGGAACCACGTCAACGGAGTGGATGTGCATAAAATTGACTATGTCAACAGAGACGCACTTTTCCTGGGCTTATCGTCGTCATTAAATTTCGAGTGCATCCTTTCTTCCGTAAGAACATGTGATGTCAATTGCCAAGGCCAGTGCACAAGGAAAGAATTATGCTTCGGATATGAGGTATGTATTACATTTTTTTTTTTTGTCTTTATGTGACCTGCAGTCGCGTACCTCACTATACTCAAACTCGGATCTCATCGTGTGAAACTCATGTTGCAATGTGGAATTGTATACCATTAATGTAGAACTGCAATAATCATTCAGGTTAAGATGATTTTTCTTTATATACAGCAGATGTCCAATGTCAACTTATGAGTGACTTGTTTGATTGATTCTTATTCCCTGACAGATGGCAACAAAAATTCATACCATGTTTGCTGAGGAACGACGTCTTCACTACGAAGCATACAAACACAAAGAGACATGTGCAGTTTCAACCATGTAAGCAGTAAATTCGTGTACCTCTCATGATCATATCTCATATATTCTTATACAATATTATTATTGTTGTTATTATTATTATTGTTGTTACAATTATCATCAGTATTATTAGAATCATAGGACACGTATGGAGAGGAGGGAGAGAATGTAGATGATGTTTGTCATCCTTATAGCCATCTCTCGATATCAGCCAAGCGTAATGTTGTCTTCTGTAAACTGTAAAGCGGTGAGAACGTGCTTGGTAGGTTCCTGCTGAAAATACAGGGCTGGTAATACTGCATTTTTTTTCGCTGAAGATTTTTTTCCTCCTTAGATCGATCTTGCCATTGTATGAATGGAACTTAAGTTAGACTTAAGTCACTTCCCCAATTTTGTTATTCTTTTATTTTAAAATCAGCATTATCACACTTACGTGTATGAGAGAGAGAGTCACAACTCATGCACGTAAAAGATCCTGCTTCATTCATTCATCGTAAAGAGCAGGATGTTTAACCCGGTGAAGTGGTTCCACCTCACATCCAACTGGACTCCATGGAAGACCAGCTTAGTGTCGCTGAATATGGGCTATCCAGCCATCTTCTCAGATGGAAATGAACAAACAAACAAACAAACAAACGAAACTGGAATATGTCACTTCATATAGATAAATACTATTTCTCCAAAACGAATTCATAACACCTTCAAAACTAAGATCAAGATTCTTTCCATTGAATTATACGTTTATCTCATGGCATAGCCTGTGGAGGAAGCAAACATAAATAAAGATGATGAAATATTTAAATGTATGTCGCATATTATACATGATTTGAATGACGCATTTCTCCCCCCCCCCAAAAAAAAAAAAAGAAAATCGCCACATAAAACAGAACTGTTTTGTTTGAAAAAAAAAAGTATATGGTTATATTAAAATTTCAGGAATAGGTTGTTCCAAACAGTTCAAGTTACAATACGCTTGCATTTTAACTACCTGTCTAAATACTTATCATTGCCTATTAAAGGGACCGTGCTACCAATAAGTCAACAGCGTCTCAGATAAATTGTCTTTATTACAACCTTTACCCTCGGCTTCTATGAAAAACAGTGACAGTGAAAAAGAAATGTCCACTATACATTTATTTTTGATATATGGGCGAAGTCTACACTTCCCTTTATTTTGTTCCAGAATCCAGAATCCTTTTCACCCGTCCGAATATCAGTGCACAGCAAAAACTTTTCAAATGAATAATTTTCAAACTACCGTCTTAATGAACATTTGATTAAAAAAAAACCACACACACATTTTGCTCAACAAACTGTGTATTGCTGATTAGAAGGGGAAAAAGTTCGGTGGGTTTGGCAAAGTACTGAATGCATTTTAAAAAATGGGATGTCAGTGAATTAATTCAGTGATTTTGCAGGACAATGATTTTATAGGCATAGCAACCGCTTCACTTCCTGAGTTTTAGTTTTAAAAATGGTGATAGAAACATTTGGCAGGTTACTAACTGGAAAACAGATGCCTATTAAGTGATTGATATCAGACTCGACTCAATCCACATTGAATGGCATGCAGAAGATGCTTTGAAAATTGCCAATTTGAATCATAAGGCTTAATCATTTTTCAAGCTGGATATGCTGAGAGCCTGAATAGCGAGACAACAATCAATACACTTTAAAACATTACTTTCATTTTCTACAAGATAAATTAGAGTGTCATATCCATACTGACATATTTTTACCGCACATTCCCTATTTTCAACTACCACTGACTAAAGTGTTTTCTATTTCATGATTTCCCATACAGATGAGCATTAACTCACTTGAAATAGGAAATTGATAACGGGATATAGGGTATCTTTGCCACAATTTAACCTTTCAAATGAAAGCTGGACCTGAAAAAGAATGTTGATGACACCACTTTCAATATCTGTAGACATCAACATTTCAAAGGTCTGAAATTATTTAAATATTTAAATCTCCTTTAATAAGCACATAATCTTATAGGTTCACTGCCACAAAATCGTCAGTTTCTTATCTTGAATTTATACTAAACACAATAGATCCACATAATGTGCTTTACAAGAAGTGACGGAACTAAACAAAAAAAAATCGTATATTTTCTCCAATATATCTCTTCTTCAAGAACCCTCTGCTAAATCACTAAGGAATAATGAAGGCAACACTTTGTCATTTCATTGCTTGTACCCTGGCTAAGATATGATTAATTATTATTTTTTCCCAAACAGGGTGTCCTTACACATTCCTAATTTTTATAACTGCTTCAAGTTCAAGTTTCAAGTTTCAAGTTTATCTAACCATTCATTAAACATTTGACATTTTACTAAAGAAAACTCGTCAAGGCCGGGAGTTTTATCGCATGACAGTGATGCGTCATTGAATTCGTTTTCAAGTATATTATATTTACACAATGATGATAGTTTCACAAGTGCTGTTATGTCCAGATCAGCTGAAATAGAATCAATATGACTATCATCAATTTGATGTGTACATGTAAGCATAGAACATTTTCGTCCGTCAATGTGCGCTGTGGTTTGGTTATTGTAGAACAGTCATTCCCTTTTTCATGGTTAAAAAAGTGTTTTCCCCTGTCCATGAAGATCTTGGGTCCACAATCAATTTTTGAACATATTCCTCATGAATGTTCAGCAGCTCAGCTTCCTTGATGCCGAAATCTTCACGCAACTTATTATTGTCAGGATTCTCAGGTATATGATCTTATCCATTTCTCCAACAAATTGATCGTATTTGATCTTGAGTTTTATAGGCAACACAATCTTCTGTATTTTTATGCTCCCCCCCCCCAAAAAAAAAACAAACATCGGCTGCTTACCAATTCTTTAAAACTATTTTCCCTGATAACTGATGTTATCAGATTTTCCCTCGTGGTTTTAAAAGAGTCATCGGTTAACAAAGCAATATTGAGGTTTCAAACAGCTAGCATATTTCTGTATTATTTACCAAACGATTCACATCTAAAGTATTTGCAGAATGGTCACTTCGGTATTCATATTTCGAATGTACATCAACCACAACATTTTCAGGCTGTAAGATACGAACAAAACAATTTGAGCAGTATTGCAACGCCATGTACATTGTAATGTGCACAGGCTTGTATTGCGCCAAATATCCGCAAAGTCCTTGTCTTTTTAAAAATCTCTAACTGGTTTGAACACTTTACCATGATATTGTAATTTGGATAAAAATTAACAAATGGATTCTTAATCGTATTCATATCTCCTGCTGGAATGGTTCTTTCCCAAACTTATCTTACATTGTTTGCACATTTCTAAACACCTGAATAATTATCATTATGAGATTATTAACCATAAAATTGTAAGGAAACTCACTAGTATTAAATATACAGGGTGGCCCAAAAAGAACGGAACGCCGAAGATCTTTAATTTCAGCAATATTGTTGCAAATATGACATTAATTTGCACACTATTGGAAAAGCCATTCTTTTTCCAATGGAATGACACAAAGTTCTTTAATTTAGGTTAATGTGTTATGATTTTAGGACAATTTTGTCAACCCTTGCAATTTTCAAAATGTGATAATATTTCACTCTCAGAGATACCGAAACCAGCGAAAATTCGGCTTGACATAGAACTGGTAGCATTCACAATGATATTCACAATGACATTCCCATTATTCACAATGATAACGGACAATAACAATTACACCTTCCGCCCACATTCCACACATAGTGAACGCTACTGGTTCTATGGCAAGCCGAATTGTCGCTGATTTCGGTATGTCTGAGAGTGCAAAATGATCACATTTTGAAAATTGCAAGGGTTCACAAAAATGGTCCTAAAATCATAACGCATTAACAAAAATCAAAGAAATTGGAGTCATTCTATTGGAAAAAGAATGGCCTTTCTAATAGTATGCAAAATAATGACATATTTTAAACAATGTTGCTGGAATCAAAGATCTGAGGCCTTCCGTTCTTTTTGGGCCACCCTGAGCATATACAATCTTCAGCATTACTTTGAACTGAGTGAAAGCATAAGCTCACAATCGGTTTCAAAATGATACGAGCACCTGCATGATCACATCTTCAATGGCTAAAGCCATATCATATATATATATATATATATATATGTATATATATAATATATGGTACATTCGACCATTCTTTTACACAATCACTGATACGTGGCCAATCGAATGTGCATCTCGTGTTGACTTGATCAATATTAATTGTCTGACATGGAGTAATAATGAAAATAACCACACTACAGACTTTCTGTCATCATGCCTCCATAAAATGCACGCACACACATACACATACACATCTTTATTAATACATTATATATATATATATATATATATATACACAAATAAATATACATATATACTAGGTGTTTCAAAAAACATTTCCCACTTTTGATTCTTGATAATTCAGAAACTATATATCAGATAACGCTGTCATTGATATGAGTGATAGCTGAATAGTGTACAATTTGGTTGAAGGTGGTTTAAATATGAAAGCATAAATCAGTTTCATGAAATCCATGATTAATTTCACAGTTAGGTTCCAGACTTTGCTCTATTTTCAACCCTCTGTACAAAATTTCACTTTGCACTGGGGTCAATGGGTGTGTACAGGAGTGTGTGGTTAACACCCTGACAATGGTCCTGAACAATGGCCAGGGTTTGAATGCTTTATTATTCATTCATGAGAAATTCCACTACCACAGCTAGTCTTTATTCAGCATCTGGCAGTATCTGTGTAAAGTCAAACGCCTGTCGATACTGTCGTTGAGTCGCGTCAGTGCTCTCCCTACTTCTGAAAAACAAAATTACAATGAATACCTTCTGTTCTATCGTAAACGTGGTGACAGGAAGTAAAGAAAATCAATTAGGTTATATACACTTGTGTATATGGAGTCTTAGATAAATCTACTCTGAAACAAATCGCCCCAAGGAATAAATGCTGCTGAACTCTTTACCAAAAATTATCTCTTTTTATCGAAAAAGCGAAAAATTTGTCAGACTATTTAATTAGTAGACAATTGTATTAAAATGAGGAACTTTAGATCATTTATGCTTATTCATATCCCAAATTTAGTGATATGTGAAGCAAAATTTGAAAATGATTGCCACCTGGAATGAAATGTGGTGTTTGCAAGGACTTTAAGCGTGCATGAATTCAGACTAGCAGTGCCCAGGGCAATCCACATGAATTATTGATTAAGCATTCATGTGACAGGGAGCGCCAGACTGACGCCTAGTCAACAGGTGGTCCAGGCATGTCCATTGTTCAGGGCCATTGTCAGCACACACTCACATACACATCATTGATTCCTGTGCGAAGTTCAATTTTTGTACAGAGGGTTAAAATTTGACCAAAATCTGAAACCTAACTTCAAAATCAGTCTTAGATTTAATGAAACTGATCTATGCTTTCACGTGCAAATTCCCTTCAACCAAATTGTACACTATCCAGCTATTATTCATATCAATGACAGTTTTATTGAATGAATAGTTTTGAAATATTTATGATCAAAAGTGGGAAATGTTTTTTGAAACACCTAGTATGTATATGCTTAGATAAAATCCTAATAACCATGAAAAAGAAGCGAGTTGATAAATTCCAAACAGATTATTCTTACGTATTTATACCGTGCTGTCTTCTGCTTTGACACAGTCGATGATAGAAAGTTAATGAGTGTACCATGCTTAGTGTTTAAGGAAACCCATGATCAGTTCAAAATAGTTGTCATTATAAAAAGCTTCTCGATGCACTTAAATTTACTTTAACTTTTCTGTAATGCCATTTCCTAAAAGTTGCATTTATCTAATGGATGAGAAATATCAATGCTATCATTTAAAGATCTTAAAATCTTTTGTTAGTCTGCTGATGCAACGTTGTGCTTATGCGTATATACACGTATACTAATGTACTTCTACGTATCAAACATATACATATATAACCTGTGTCAATGAAGTAAGAGCAATGTTTATTTACTTGTTTATGACGACAAACAATGTTACAAAAAAAAAAAAACCCGTTGGTTGTGTTACACACTTTGCTTGAGTAGGCCTACTTGAAAGATGTTCTTCCCTCATGTTCCTCAAGGGCCGCAATGCAATTTCAAACTCGAACAATGCCAATATACAGGTATCATGTGATTAAAGTGACCTTTCCTTGTTTTGCTTCATTGTCTTTAATCAATCGCCCTCTTGATTTTATTTCAAGGTTAAAAGACGTATTTGGAACGACGGCAAACCACATCAATCTTCAAGGAGCACAAGGGTGGGTAAAGTTCAATGTCAAACTCATTTATGCAAAATATTACATCAGATGAAAAAAAAAAGTTTTAAAGACATACATTATATAGATGTCTCGTTCTTAACTTGGAGCAAACAACAACAACGTTTCTTTTTTTTTTTGGCGGGGGGGGGGGGGTCTTGTCCATTTTTAATGGTAATGTTTAATTATCAAGGGAAATAGATAATTTCTTTTCCGGAAGCAATCAAAAAAGAACCTATGTATTCGAAGAGCGCCCCTACATTGATCACCATAACCAATACGCAGATGCAGAATGGTGTCTGTAGACGTGAAAGTAACAAAGTAAAAGGCTGTAAAGTAAAGGCTGTAGAGTAGACTTAATTCTCCTGTGCACGTGCTATACAAACATCCAAAAATCTATGCATTATGAGTAAATTAGTTGCATTTATTTACTTGTATAAATAGTGCTTATTTCTTTAAATCAATATTACCGACAAAATCAATGAAAGTTATATCCAAAGCGTCATTATCCATGAGCCTTGTATAAAGTTGAACACAGGTTATACACACTCTATTACGTGTCATGAATCGAACATGTCTTACAATTTTCATAACTTGGACATCTTAAATTGTGTCTTTTTAATGCTTGTAAAGTTTCCAAGTGGTTTGACATGTGCTATCTGCGACAGGTAGCAGTACTACTGACAGGTAGACATTCCGAAATTGTTAACTCGAGTTGTTATGCCTTTCTTAAATCAAATTCATTCAAATGTTGCATTGGTTACAGTATCCGAAAATGCCAGGGTAATCAAAGTTACTGGTTCATTAATTTATCAAGCCATGGGCACTGTAATTCAATTCCAGTTTTTTGATAAGTCTTTTTTTTTTTCAAGTTAATTTCATCTATCTGACTCATAAAGATTTTGTTCCGCATAAGTCTCAGTATTTGCTGTATCTTGGCTTTGCAATGTTTATCTAATTTCCAAGAATCGCTTGTATTATGCATTCTGTCACTGCTCCCACACAAAGAAAATTCATGAAGGAATTAGATCTCTTGTTTGTATCTTGTTTTGGAATGCACATGAGGCAGATCTTTTTTAATCCTCTCGCTCTTTCTAAGTCTGGCATTTTGTCTTTCGCGAAAAGTATTACCAAGTTAGTGTTCAGGATTTTTCGTGAAAAAGAAGATATAGGCCTACATGTCTTACCCAATAGAGATTCTCGTGAAAGATTCTTCCCTCAAGGTCAAAGGTCAAAAGGTCAAATTGTCAAGTGAAATGCTACATTTTACTTCTTCCACCATATCTCGAAAGTGACTCAAGGTATCATCATGAAAGGTAGTAAATACCTATGCATGTTCTACCTGACAGTGATTCTCTTGGGAATTTTAGGATCATAGGGGCAAAGGTCAAGGGACAAAGGTCAGGTGAAATTGCTGATATTTTTCTACCTAATACTGAAGTCACACTTTTTTTCCATGCTTTAAAAATTGATCAATGCATATACTTATCAAAGAAACAAAAGTCAGGTAAAGATCCTGAAATCCCCAAATACCTGAACTCTAAAATGATATAGCCATTCATGGAATTATACCTATAGTTCAAGGAAAGTGAACATTCAACACATTTGTGACAAATCTGTCTTCTTGATATTATGCAATTATGTGAAACTGTCATCACACATTGTCAAGACATTGTACTTGTACTATAGACCTATGAGGAGAACCATGCATTATGACGGAGACATCCCATAGGCCTACCGGTCGCCAAAGCGACATTCCGAGTTCTTCTTATTCCTCACTATGAACATGTTGCCTCAAAGACATAGGGATACAATAAGTGGGTAAAGCACACAGTCTTGATTTGTAGTGGCAGTGTATTAGAGTGTATATGCTTTTGTTGTTGTTGTCGCTGTTCACAATTTACGGAGAGGAATAAAAAGGAGTGACATGTGAGCGGACAAAAGGGAAAAAGGAAACACACTGTTCAGCAAACCGTCTTTGACACTGGCAGCATTATATAGTAATAATTTGCTAACCAAATCAATATGTTCTTTGCCATATTGCAAAACTTTCAAAACCACTGTGATTATCGTTTGATATAAACAAGTCAACGCACGAATCACAAAGTAGTCCTAACAATTGCAACACTCAAGTGGTTTCGAGACACGCAAGTTCCAACTAATAGCGCAGCACTTAGGTGCAGGAAAAACGGGCACTTTAACCATAGGAACGTTTGAATGAATCGATGGTAACCGAATCAACTAGACTCCAATACAAAGTATTTATTATAAATGAAACAAGAATTCTGCAAAAATAATTTCTAAATAACATTTAAATGTGACCAGACTTTCGTAGTTTTACACAGAATTCATAACAAATATCACCATTATATGTGATATAAGTGAAGTTAACGTTTAATTTTCGGCACAGTCAGCGGAGCACTATGGTCAGGGGAGCAAGTGTCGTTCCTTCGAAGAAAATGTCGGTGGAGTAATCGTCGTCAGGGCAAAAGACGGAGGAGCGAAAGTCGTATTTTCGGAGCAAATGTCGGCGGAGTGATTATCCGCGGACTAAGTATGGGCAGAGCAAAATAATGTCGGCAGAACGAATGGCATGGAGCGTTTGTCGCCCAGCATTTGTCGTAATTTTCGGAGCAGTTTTCGACGGAGCATAGTCATGGGACCCATTTGAGTTACTATAGTCTTATCGATTAAGATTGGCAGTGTAACCACAATTATAATTAGGCCTATCAACAGTCAATTCATTGCACTAAAAATATCATAAATGCTTGGTTTCAATTCATTGTTTTAGAAGGAAATACAAACTGAAAAGCTGCATAGATGACCCTGAAGCCTTTTGTAAGGTGACTGATGTTACCATTACAGCCATCAGGCACTCTGCAGACCCGAATATGATGGAAGCCAAGCACATCATCGATCGCATCTATGCATGCCAGTTTTATAAGTGCATAGTTGAAATCGAACACGCCAACCTGGAGGTAGGATTGTGTTTGCTTGAACATTGTAAATCTCTTTCTGTTATGTGTAATCGATTCTCGCATTTAGAATTTTTTCCCATATGTATATAAACACACACTACACACACACACACACACATACGTGTATGCTTGAGCAAATTCCTTCATCATGTCTTTAAAACGTGGAATTACAACAAGAAAAAGAAATCGAAGAATGATTTCCGAATTTGCTATATATTTAACTTAACCCTATTTTATCTGGGTTATTTGAGACCAACTTTTTTCTGGGGCTCAATTTGACCCCCCCCCCCCCCCCCATCAGATCTCGGCCGCTGATCGCGCGATCGCCGCAAAATTTTTCCTGAAGAGAGAGCTTGATGTCAACTACAAGATTACATGGTCATACAATATGAAAATAAAGCCTTTCTATTTTTAGTGAATGTATTATGCAAATTTTCGCATGAAATCATATTTTTACCGATAACTGGCTTGTTGTAACTTGTACTTGTTGTAACCCAACAAAAAAAAAAAAAAAACAACTACTCTTGCCAACAGATTAAACGTTTTAATTCTGTAACTTAACATTTTTTTAAACAGAATTCGTTCTTGTTTGCAATGTTACACGCATTGAAATGTCTGTCGAGGTCGTATTCATTGTCCCAGCCAGCAAGGTTATTTTCCAGTGCAGCATAGAGTCTAGCGATTCTATTTATTGAATAAAGATATCAAAATTTGCACATGTAAGAAATTATTGAAAACGTAAGCAACGAGCTACAGTCACTACGACTGCAAAAAACCCATGCCAACAAAATTGCCACACTGTTTAATGGTACCATACTTCCACTAATTGGTTTCTACGTTTTACCACAGGAATTAAAGTCACCATAAATGCAAGTATATTTATCGGACAGCCAAATATTGTGGATAATCGGGAGGGGTATCCTAGCTATTTGTAATCGTGAAGTAAAGTCTTCTGTAAAACCTCATTACTGAAGTATTATGGTACATGATTTTGCTTATTTACTTTTCTACACTTGCCGTCGTCGTTTGCTGGCGATGTACAAAGTATGTGCTAGCTATTCACAGGGATTTGTTCGGTTGATTTGGACTTATAAGATCGTCCTCAAGGACATAATTCTGAATAAAGAATAAAAATAAAACGGAAATTGCAATCGATAATTGAGCTTGATGTGATGATGCGGCAAATGGCAAGTAGAGTTTCTAGCAAAAAATGCCTAGATGTGTTGAATTGCATATAATGGATTTGGTTTCGAAAGCATATTGTTAATAGAAATAAAAAAAAACACATTTATTTGTCATTAGTACTTTCTAATTCGAAGCGAAAATGATGAAAATATCTACCTTGCTATATACACGATCCATTCCCACAGAATGTGATCAGATTGAAAATACGTGTTTACTCCAGACCGTTAACAGAATCTATTTCACTACTGCAAATTACAATATGTCTTTATTTCATTCGCGGAAAAACATTTCTTTTTCAATAAAACAATTTGCCCACACACGACATGTCACAGCCTTTTACCATTGTTTAGATTTTTACTAGTTTAAAATTAAAGAACAAGCAAACAAAGCATACGAGTAAACATGACGCCGTTGAAACAAGTTTTTTCCCCCCTGAATTTTACGATACAATAATATCTCGACAAACTGAAATTCCAATCTGCATAAAAAAAAAGATGTAGCTGTAATTTGCACCCGACCTTTCTATTTTAGCTTAACACCACAGATCAAACTGAAATCAAGGAACACCTGATTCCGCAGGCTGATAACCTTCATCACGGTGGAGGCGTCTGGGACAAGGACAATGTTTTTGTCGAGGTATACATCTTGATTTTTTTTTTTTTGTGTGTGTGGAATATAAAGGAGGATTGTTAATCAGCGTTTCATAAAGCCATCATAGTGGGCTCATGCCACTCCACGGGACAAGCGCCGTAGCCATCCGATAAATAAAATGAATTAGACACGGTTATTTCCGCTCATTAATTCTTGTGGTTTGTTCAATAGCTTTATAGGGGAAAGAAAGGTGACAGTATCCCAGCACCTATCCTTGGTCAATGTCAGTAGATCAGTAAGATATAATCACGGACACGGACAAGGACAAGGACAGAGCTTATTCCCTCTTAATGGCAACGGTTTTGGGAGTTTCCTGGTAAACTTTCTTTTTTTTTCCTCTCATTTCAAGGTCGCAAGCCAGAAGTCAAATATAATCACAACTTGTTATATTTATTTGTAGATAATTTAGATATCTTTTTTGAAAGTGTCCAAAACAGTAGAAACAACAAGTAGAATATTTGACTATAATAAAGTTTGACATTATCATCAATAAAATATGTGCCATATCTTGTGTTAATGTGATAATCTCTTGAAAGAGGTTCAGACTGTGTTTTACCGTCCATCCACTGTATACATTTACATTTATATATATATATATATATATATATATATATATATATATATATATATATATATAATTAATCATATTAATGGGCAT
Organism: Diadema setosum; assembly: GCF_964275005.1. Lineage (NCBI taxonomy): Eukaryota > Metazoa > Echinodermata > Echinoidea > Diadematoida > Diadematidae > Diadema > Diadema setosum. The sequence continues at coordinate 36,032,483 of NC_092703.1, forward strand.
TAGTGATGCAAATTTTGCATTGTTGAGGGTTTTGCAATATTCAACGTGGATGCCAAAATCTAAAATTCTTATATTCCCTTGGTATTGGATAAATTTTCTGTACACATTCTTTAGATTGATCTCAGAGCTAAAAACAATAACTTGTATTCTTTGTGCATTTCAGTTTATCAAATTACCCCCCCCCCCCCAAAAAAAAAAAATATTTCCAAAGCGGCCACCGCAATAATAATCCATTCTGAGATATCCAAATAATTTGTGTCTCCTAGGCTTTTTTTTTTTCACTTTCACTGAGAAGATTGATATCAACATAATATCCTCAATATATAATAAAACTATTGGAAAACATTGGGCAGACGTTAAAGCAATGTTCAGCATAGGGTATCCAGACTACGTCTCAGGGCTCTTGAAAGTTTATAACTTCAAAATCTTTCTTTCAAAGCGAGCATCTCTTCTTGATTATGTTCAAAATATCTAACTCATGATTTCTGTAGTAAATATGAAAATCTTCCCTGATGTAGAGTCTGATTAAAAAACTCAATTTTTTATTTAATAAGTATAGGGCGGATTGCGTGATGCAGGTTCGCATCAATAATGTAATTATGCACATGTAACTGTGCATATAAAAGTATTTTATTTTGAAATCTTAATAGGTATCCAAATTCAATTATGGCCTTGGGAACACAAACCCATTTCTCAGCATCCCGTTCTATAAGCAGCAGAAACACAAGACAGAGCCGTTACCATCAAAGGAGGTATGTAAATCCTTGGTAATACTCGTTAATCATGATATTATGCTAGTAAGTTTGTGTTTTTATGTAAGTGTGTGTGTGTGTGTTTGTTTGTGTGTGTGTGTGTGTGTGTGTGAGAGAGAGCGCGGGGGGGGGGGGCAGGACGCGTGTGTCTCTATTTACACACATGAATGCATTGTCCTTTAAAGGAAACTTTGACAAAGGCATGGGAAAAAGAAGATCATTTTTTTCATTTGGGTGTAGCTTTATTTTTATTCTGTGAGTAAATTACAGGTGTTTTTTTTGCGACCATTTTCCATTGTTTATTTTTGCGTTATTAATTATTTGTACATTTAGGCTGTCATTACACTGACGTCGACATCCAAGCAGGGCGTTTTCATAGTTCTTTAATGTTATGATTTTCTTGTTCATGCTTTGGTCTTTGTTTCCGATGCCCAGATTCCTACTGGTGTACCCGAGCAGTTTGAAGACGTGACTGTACGAATTTACACCAGCTTGACCGATGTAGATGTAAACGAGGCCAGGGAATATTTCTACAAGCATATCAATCCAAAAATCAAACGTTAAACCCATAAGAGCACATTTTGACAAACCACGAAACATTGTGTCATTGCAGCGATATTTTGATTATGAATTTGCATTGATAACACAAGAAATCCAAATGGAGCAACAGGCAGGGAGTAGGCTCATCAAACTATTGCATTGCTTTCTATTTTAGTACTTTTTTCTTTTGGCCAGACATCTGTTTCTGGTGGCTCTGGGCCACCGGGCCACCGCAGCGTCGAGCTCTGTAATGATATGCACATCTTCTACTCGTAGTAGAGGTAGTGGAAGATGTATGATAGATTATCACATTATTAAATTAGTATGAGCAATCTTTGTTTTTAAGTTTTGCCTCTAATGTTAAGATGGTACCTGCATTCCGAAGATTTATCAAAATACTCAACCTGAAAAGACTTGTCTTTCTTAATGTAGTTTCAATATGAAATTGCTTGTTTATGTTTACGTGATTTGTTAAGTATGTATAAAAAACCGTGTACATTAATTTCTCATATAATTGGCCAATACTTTGATACAATACTATAATGAATGCAGAAATTAACGGAACAGAACTGATGATGATGATACACGACAAAGGGGGGGGGGGGGGGGCGGGTTGCGAGGTTGTCAATAAATGCGTTGTCCTGGAAAATATCTTGAAAACCATGGCAGTTTATATCTTTATTTTTTTCCAGATATTCCTAAGATGAAGCATGCACAAAAAAAAAGGCTTGAGAGGAAACAAAGAAGAGAGAAAAATGCTGTGGCTTCATAAATGAACTTAAGGTTATTTGTAAGCCGAAAATGCTACATACTGCCCTTTGAATTTGAAAGTGGGTGCGTTGTATATAAAAATACAATGGACATACAACATGCAAAATCAGGATTCTAAATGAAAATAGTAACAAGAAATTGCTTTCATCACCAACATAAAGCACCGACAAAATTTTAACCCTCCCATAAACAATCCATTTCAAATCATCAAACCACAATATTGACCATCTCTCCTTAACTGGCCTCTGAATAATATTCACTACATTCCGAATCATTTTGGACCGACAAACTGTAGTAACATAGAAGAATGATAGCATAGAATTAACACAGGCACAGTTTATAGTTTGGTTTGGTTTCAAATATTTCCGTATTTAATCAACAGATTTGATGCTAAATGATAAAGACAAAAAAGACAAAAATAAGAGGTGCAATGATTTATAATGATGACGTAACATTACGCAAATAGGTAATAGATTGAAAATATAAACATAAGCAATAGTATTGTGCAATACAAAACATGTAAATAAAGATACAGAATGGGAACTTTTCCTGTAAATCTAAAGCCACAAGTGTGTAAGGTAACAACTGGATGCCTTAGATATGATATGATATTGTTTTTTGCACTATTCATATTCAAAATGTATATACATATGTACATGTATTTAAGAATTATTCAAATAGTGTATTTGATATTATAACTAGTGCACACAGAATGAAGTGTGACGCTACGACAGTAATAATCATGATTGCATAAAACGAGATTTGCAAATTTGTCTCAGTAAGAGAGAGAGAGAGAGAGAGAGAGAGAATATTCAATCGGTTCTAGGGCAATTACCCCCCCCCCCGAAAACACCTCAGATCCTTCCCCTGACCCAAACCTTAATCCTAATCCTGAACCTGATGCTAACCGAACCGAAACTCTAACCCTAAACCTAATCTTTACTCCAACTTATCAGTTGAATTTAACCTTGAGGGAATGTGGGGGGGGGGGGGGGGGAGGGTAATTGCCCTGATACGATGCTATAATCCATTTAAGATATTTGTGTATGGTTATTACACATAGTATGAATGGAGATAAATATCATGATTGTAGTGTAACTTAGCCATCCGAACACAATGTGTTATAACAGGATAAGTGACAACTTGTATGATATAGTCAAGAATCAGTAAATACAGGTATGAATATCTATTTAGACGTGGATGTATGCGTTTGTACATGTATACGGTATGTATCTATCTAAGTTTATGCATATGTAGACCTATATTGAAGAGCTTGCTTTCAAAAGGCGCTAAATCCATTGACAAATGGTGGATTTAGCGCCTTTTGGAAGCAAACTCTTTATATGTAAATATAAAGAGCAATCAGAACAAGAACATCCCGTTGTCTGAATTCTTTTGTGCCTTATTCCATCCGATTATTAAATGTTTTGTAGAATATTTTATATGCATTGTGTTATGGTATCCCCAAGACACGTAAATTAATAACCCTCATCAATACAGTGTTGCACGTTCAGTTCTAATTTCATCTTACGCTGTACTCACAGTCTACATCCGGGTTTCTGCAAGATATAAAGTTAATGGATTATTGATGATGATGAAAGATGTGTTTTATTATTTTGTTATGTTGTGTAATTTTGATAAATACGGTGATTTTTTTTTTCGTAATAGCTCACATGTTATTGGAAAATTATTCATGTGCATGTATTGTATTGTACATTACATTGTATATATGCATATAATATATCATACAGTTTTATATGTACTGTATTATGTAGGAATATGATGATATTTATTGAATTGATTAATTTGATTAGCAGGGTTTTAAATGGTAATGATGTTATAATAAGGTTGGAGAGAAAGTATGGATTTTGTATAGTATGTAGGTAAAATAATAATTATGATGATAATAATGTTTATTGAAATGATTAATTTGATTGATAGGGTTTAAATTGATATGATGTAATGATGAGGCTGGTGAGAAATTATGGATTTTTTTTGAAAATATGTAGATAAAAATGATAATGGTATTGATTGCATTTTTTAATCAACTGATTGGGTTGATTGAAAATGTGGTATGGCAGGAAAGTTTGGAGGGATGTATAGATTGAGCTGGAGGTTGTATGGAAGGTTTTGGATTAGTGTAGCTGATGATGTTTATGTAAATTATGATTAATGAAATTAGTTGAGAAGGGAGAGGAGATTGAATCAGATTAGAGTGAGAATTTTTTGTTTGTGTATTTCATTTCATTCTTTGATTATGGATGAATAATTTGCAGGATTTTGTATACTGTGCCAGAAGAAATATATGGAAACAAATCACCCATATCAGTTTTTGTTGTATTTACAGTTAAAGATAAGGATATGTTAATAGGTTGAATGTTTGAAAATTGGTGATTATATAAAATGTTTTTCTGTATTATAGTGTTGGCAAAAAGATGCCTTTATGATGTTTAATATGTCTTGTGAATGTTGTCAATGTTATTGTGTATTGTATATTTGTCTGTTTTGTAAATAGCATGTGAACAAAACAAATATCCATGAAATGAACAATGAAGACTGAAATGAAATGAAATATACTTATAATTATATGATTTTTAAGTGTAAAATATGATACGTATATACAGATGTATGTGTGTATATTCGTGAGTACACATGTTTATGTTTGGAGATATGAATATGATTTATACGCTTTGTTTTTTTAGACCGTTCCGGTCAAGCTACTTACGTAAGAAGACGGTCGGTGTACATCTATGTGCATTTTTACATAATTTACATTATTTCTGCGTCATTAATTTTTGTGCCTTTCCGACTTAAAGATAATGATTCCTCTTGAAAACATATAGCCTCGATCAAAGACGAGGAGGCCGAAAGCCTGGGGAATAAAGTGCTGTATATAGTGAGAAAGAAACGTCTGCGTTAGATCGACCATAATGTCTGTTCTCATATTATGATATGAATTTAAATACACACACACACACATACATACACACACACACACACACACAAACACAATATGTACATATATAATATATATATATACATACACATGTATATACTACACTTATATATATATATATATATATATATATATATTATTATATATATGCATGCGCACACACATAAAGTCATTGTATGTAATGATTGTTTTGACTTAGAAATGCACTAAAATCTTAAGAAAACAACAATAAACCCACTAAAACTCAGAATTTTATGTTTCAGTCTTTCCTCTTCTTGTCCATACCTCTTTCCCCATTAAAATCCTGAATGACGTCATCATCTCATTCCATTTTTAAAGGGATGGTATTGGTGGAGATGAGGATTGGGCTTTTAACTTTTTGTGAGATACTAGGAAACTACTCATTACATAGTACAGAGCATACCATTATACGAGGAATTCAAGGTTTATTTGATAAAACTGTGTTTGGGAATAACTAAGACATCCAAAAAGAAATGAAAAGTGGGTGCTACCTTTCATTAGAATTGCTCTATTTTGGATATCTCAGCCATTTGAAAACCAATTTTGATTTAAAAAAAACAAAAAAAACGTTGACTTCCACTTGGAAAAACATGCTTTTTCATATTTCTTAAGAGGTTTTTCACTATCTCACAAAAAAAAAAAAAAAAAATGTTAGAAACCTGAAGTTTGGTCTCAACCAAAACCATACGATCCCTTAATGCACACATTGTAAAACACAATGATAAGAAACAACAAAGACAAGCAGCAGCACAACAAAAACCTGACAAAAATATAAACAGTGTCTTAGTAAAACGCATTTAGAAGGAAATTGTACAAAATATATTACTTTAAAATGTAAATTATAGTTATCAATGTACACATACAAGTCATATTTGCATGTAAACACACAAACACACGCCTGTTACACACCCCTACCGATAGGCCTATACCCATTCACCGAGAAAAATCTGACCCAATCAAAAGTTATCAATTTCCAAACTTTTGGTACAGCCATTGCTGGATAAAAAAGTCTACAATTTGTGATGTCACAAATGGGAAAAAATGAAGAAACAATGAGAATTCAACATATTTCATCTTTTGTAGCATAATGAAAAAGCGTTTGGCCTATAATATACTCTTTCAAAAGGCAGGGAAATAGTTACATTGCCTTCAGCATATGTCAGTCATAAGTCAAAGGAATCAATACTTTTTATGAAATAAAAAAAAATGCACAATTTTCTTTCATTTTCTTTACGCAGTTGTGTCGTTTGTGTGCGACAATAGGAAATGTGCGTAGTCTTTTTGGGATACAACTATACGAATAGTTTGATTTTCCTCAAACTTCAGTGACGTGCTCTACCAATTAAAGGGATGGTACAGTATTGGTGGAGATGAGAATTGGGCTTTTAACTTTTTGCGAGATATCAAGAACACTTATAAAATAGTACAGAGCATACCATTCTAAGAGGAATTCAAAGTTTATTTGATGAAAATCGGGTTTGGAATGACTGAAACATCAAACAAACGAAGTAAAACAAAGCGATTATAAAAAAGTATGGGTCCCACACTTTATTAGAATTGCTCTGCTTTCGATATCTCAGCCATTTCAAAACCAATTTTCATCAAATTAACGTTGAATTCCTTATGGACACTGATGGAATTACATGCTCTTTGATTTCATAAGAGGTTTCTCATTATCTTACCTGAACTTGGGTCCCAACCAAAACTATTCGATCTCTGTAAGACTTCTACATTCACTCAACAGAAGCTCAATCCACATTATAAATTAATTTTCATTCTCCTTCAATTGCGGGATACACTGTCCATACACACGCAATGCATACACACATACACACACACTCACATGCATGCTCATATACATATGCATACAAACACAAGTATACTACTCCAAAACATAGCATTACAAAATCTAATATGACAAAACAGTTGTAGGGTTCACATTTCCAATGATTTCTTTACTTCATGTCTAAAAATATTAATTGGCAGGCAAAAATTCACTGAGATGTGATTCAAACTCTTATGAAGCTGTGTTGTAGTTAAATGAGTTAAGAGGGCCAGCACATGTATACACAACTAGATCAATTTATCACTTTATCTCGTATAAATGCATGGACCATCATCTACTTTCCGACATGTTTCTATTCACTACACAAAATTACAAGAATTGCTGGAAAACTTGCCAAAGTTATGAACAAAAGAATTTTAGGTTATATAGGTTATGGTTACTTTGACCTTTCATTAGTTACTTCAGGCAATTTCTTATCTCTCTTACCAAAATGATAGGCCTATTACCGCTTGACATTTCTCCAAATAACAACTTGAAATGACATTTTGATTTTTGGAAAAGGTACCTTTGGTACTTACTTTAGACCTTGACCTTTGATATTTACTGAAGTTTACCATCTACTGATTTCTACCTTTTCTACCCAAATCATGACCACTGAACATTCCAAGTCCAAGTTACAGCTAACAAGGTAAATGCAAAGTGATGTTTCGCCTGCATATCTATGATGGTTTGTTAACTTGATATAGATTCTGAGCAGGGCAATGCCATTACGTAAAGTGACCTTTTCTTCTTTGACCAAGCTGGACCTCGTCAGCATTTGACCTTGACTGGCATGTGTGGTGTGAGTTTTGTGGTCATAGGTCAAACCTGCCGAAAGTTATTTAGAGTACACCATTTTTAGGCTATGTACCATTGGTGAGAGTTTGGTGGTCACAGCTTAAAGACATGGAAAGCAGCATTGCTATTGAGAGTACACACCAACTTGTTGACGCCGGCACCACCACTGCCTTATACTGACGATGGTAAAAATGGCGGAATAGTACTGATGTAATGTAAATTTTTAGAAAAATATTGCATACTTCAAAGAACTTTGTGAGTGATCTTATGAAATCAGAAAATTCACTTTTTCTGTGTACCTCCGAACAGGAGGTCATTATGGTCATTATAGTGTTAGCATAATTATTTTTTTTTCACAGTTACTTGTTTTCTACTTAACACGTCATATCATAGCCAGAATAAGTTTCATATTCCCAATCTTTGTGCCTGTGGCAGCCTAATATTGTGTCCAAGATGTACTCTCTAAAAAAATCGAGTGAAAACATTTACTTTTAAACGGGTGAATACAAAAAAGAGTGCATTTAGAGTGAAATTGGAGTGAATTTTGAGTGAAAATATTCAATTTCACTCATTTTGGAGTGACCTCAGGGACCATTCGAAGATTTTGGAGTGATCCCTGAGGTCACTCTAAAAGGAGTGAAAATGAAAACTTTCACTCAAAATTCACACATAATTCACTCTATATTCACTCTTTTTTTGTATTCACTCCTTTAAGAGTGAATATTTTCACTCGGTTTTTTAGAGAATACGTCCGAATTTGTGGAATTGACCAAAAGAGAAAAAATTAGAGGGTGGGGGGAGGGTGCTCATTGTTACATCACAATCACTAATCAGTCAACTTCAAGTAAAAAATAAAACCCAGCCACAGATCCACAGTCCTATGATTAATGATATACTTCACTTACTCCTACCTATCTTTTATTCACATGGTTTATATAATCATATATATATATATATATATATATATATATATATATGTATATATATATATATATATATATGTATATAATTATATATATATAAATATATATATCCAAACATGTTGCGAATTCACGTATTGGCTCCAATTTAACGAAGAATAAACCGGTAATGCAATATTTCGCCAATATAGAGTTTATTGAGCAACTCAAATTTTCGGTGGCTTCCATCCACCTTCTTCAGGAGTCTCGACGCGGAATGTCAATGTCAAAAAATAAATTGAACATTAAGAGCGCGCACTCATATACACAGAATTGGTTGCTATGAGAGTGCGTACCCTTTACAATGATGTTGCCATGTAGACGCGTCTACAGACGCTTTATTGATGCAAATCAACAAGCAGCAGAAACATGTCTCAAGCAGATCAAAAAGGCTCGGAGGGAAGAGCAAAGCTTAAACCCTAAAGTTACTGTTGCTAGGAAGAAGGCGAAAGCTGCATATAGGGCGTTCATCGCAGACAAGGGTGAAGATGGCAAGAGCAGAGAAGAATATGCAAGGACAAGGGAAAACTTGTACAGAACATATGCAATTCTGGATCAGGAAAAATTGCGTAGGCAAATAGCTGAAGTAGAGCAAGCACATGAAAATAGAAAATATGGACTGAGCTGGAAGCTCATCAATGACATCTCCGGACGAAAGGCATCTCAGTCTGTCAGGATTCGAGGCGAAAGTGCAGAAAAGAGAGTTGCGACCTGGTACTCACACTTCGAGAACCTCTTGGGCAACCCTCCTGAGCTTCTAGAAAGTAATGAACCAATAACACCTATTTTTAGTGACCTTCCCATACCAGATGGTCCGTTTACGATGAGTGAGTACACAAAGGCTAAAGCAGAAATGAAGAACAACAAAAGCAGTGGGGAGGATGGGGTAGCCCCTGAAGTTCTGAAATATGTTCCTGTGGATGATATTATCTTAGAATTTATCAACCGCTCATATGAGGATGGGGACCAGCCGGAACAGTGGTCTAATTCATTCATTTCATTTCATTTATTTCCACATTAAAAACAACAATCATTACATTTCAAGTCATAGTATAAACATATTCATTGTGGGGGACCAATTAAAGCCTTTCAGGCTTGTTGGGAATAGGCCCCAAAGTAAATACAAGACTTTCTCAACTTACAATATATAGATACAAAATATATAGAACACAAATGGTGCACAATCAAAGCAGGATGAAGAAGGAAAAAGAAGAGAGTAAAATACTGGCAGAATATACAAAACCATGTTGCTATTACATACGGAAAGTGCGTCTAAAATTGTTTCTGAACTGCTGTAATGATTTGTAGGTTTTCAGTTCTTTTGGTAAAGTATTCCACAAAATGGGACCTTGATAAAAAATTGTTGACTTGGCTAATTCGGTTCGATAAAGGGGAGGATGAAAATTGTGTTAGTTTCTTGTATTATAAGAATGGATACTGCTGTTGAGATGAAAACATGGTTGTAAGGGGGCTGGTAATGCACCAAATAAATACTGTTGCATAAAAATTCCTGTTTGGAAGGAGATTATATCTTGAATTGGTAATATATTCATTTTTTTGAATAATGCAGAAGTTTGTGACAAATAATGTGAATGAGTTATGATACGAATAGCTTTCTTTTGCAACAAATGAATACGTTTCACATTCTTTTTAGTTGAATGGCCCCAGATGAGAGTACAATAACTCAAGTGAGATGAAATGAAAGAATGATATAACAATTTCAACACATGCTTAGGTAAAAATTTCAGTTTTCGGAATATACCAATATTTCTCGACAGTGTGTTGCAGAGCATATTGACATGACTCACACTTAACATCATCCCAGTACCAAAGTCAGGGGATCTCTCCAAGACTGACAACTACCGTGGGATTTGTCTGAGCTCAGTAGTATCCAAAACATACAACAGAATGATCTTGAACCGTATCAGACATTGATCCACTGCTTAGGGACTCCCAGAATGGCTTCCGACAGAAACGATCGACTGTAGGACAGATCCTAGCACTTAGAAAAATACTTGAAGGAGTGAGAGATAGGAGCCTCCCTGCAGTAATCACATTTATGGATTTCAAGAAGGCCTTTGACAGCATCCATCGGGGGAAGCTCCTAGAGATTCTCAACGCTTATGGCATTCCTGAGAAACTAGTTCGTGCGATTGATGTCATTTACTCCAAGACGCATGCAAAGGTGTGCTCGCCTGATGGAGAGACAGAGTATTTTGAAATACTGGCCGGGGTACTTCAAGGAGACACATTGGCACCCTTTCTGTTTATCGTAGCCCTTGACTATGCTTTGAGGCTTGCCATCAATGGCAAGGAGGAGGAGCTTGGATTTACATTGGTGCCCCGTCAAAGCCGTCGTGTTCCGCCCGTAATGGTCACTGACCTTGATTTTGCTGACGATATTTCCTTAACATCAGATACGACTGAAAAGGCAAGGGAGCTGCTATTTGCAGTGGAAAGGGAGTGCAAGAAGATTGGTCTACGGCTCAATGCAAAGAAGACAAAGGTGATGGCATTTAATATCGACGATACCACTATCACAACCTTAGACGGCGCAGTACTCGATGTGAAGAACGACTTCAAGTATCTGGGCTCCTGGATTGCCTCGACAGTACAAGACATCAGGATCAGACGTGGCCACGCATGGAATGCTTTGCACAGTACAATATATGAGGAAAGTGTGGAAATCTCAGCTTAGCGACGACATAAAACGGCGACTTTTTGTCACAACAGTTGAGTCTGTATTACTGTATGGAGCAGAGACGTGGACACTTACAGCCAGACAAGATAAAGCATTGGACGGAGTGTACACACGCATGCTCAGGATAGCCCTTAATGTGTCATGGAGTGACTACGTTAGAAATGATGACTTGTATGTTACATTGCCAAATATTGTCTGACAAAGTGCGTGAGAGAAGGATGCGATTAGCGGGACACTGTGCGCGACACCCTGAGCTATCTGCGAATTCCCTCGTACTCTGGGAACCTAAACAGGGAACTGCAAAACGAGGAAGACGTAAGGCCACTTTAATCAGTGTCCTGAAGAAGGATGCAGGCCTTGATAGCATTAATGACCTACGGACAGTCATGTTAGATAGAGAGGTTTGGAGGCGCAACTTTGTTTATGGAACCCGAGTTGGAATCGGCTGAAGCAAGTACATGCCCTCGAATAACTAACTTACTAACTAACTACATGTATATATATATATATATACATATATAACTATACATTTGATACAAAAACCTAAAATGGCATTAGACTAAAAACGCTTTATCCGGGCGAGGAAAGCGCGTGATATAGAAACAAGACACCAAACAGGTTAGTCATCGCATTCTTTATCAGCGACCAGGGGGGCGTTTCATCAACGAGTTCGTCGGAGGTTTTCACCGACAAATTTGCTATCAGCCAATCAGACGCAAGGAATTCAGTAGCTTTTAACAGTTGTCAGTGTAAATCACTGACAAAAAGTTTCATGAAACGGTCCCCAGGATGCGATGTGATGTTAGATTAAAATCCGTTTCTGAAGCAGACATACACACAAGGGTATACGTCTGCTCCTGGTCGGACGGATTCAAAACTAACCTGCTTACTACTGATGGAATGCGTCTAGTCTGGTAGTTGCTGCCACAGTGCATGGTAACCGCGCAGTGTGCCTGTGCGCGTAAAGGCGTAGCAACGACGCATCCATGGACTGGTGCCCTCCATGAAGAGCCAAAGATGACAGGATGAATTCAGTGTTAAAAAAACATGACAAAAATGAATCCCTGATAGCTTTTCAATGGACTTACATTGCCAAAGTCATGCTCCGATTTACTATCACGAAGATAAACGGTTCAGAGACCCACCTCATCTTGTCTTTCACTGACGCAACCTCACACCTCCGGCTCCCATAGAGACATCCCAGCCAGTAGTTGTGCCTTGTCCGTGATGGAATACTGTATCAGACTTTCCTGATATTCAACGGTCTTTCCCGTAGTCAATCAGACTTTTCCTGATAGTCAATCAGACTTTACCTGATAGTCAACCAGCCTTTCCTGGTAGTCACTGATCAAAAACGAACAGAAGCGAATGTGATAAAAAACCTAAAATGGCATTAGACTAAAAACGCTTTATCCTGGCGAGGAAAGCGCGTGATATAGAAACAAGACACCAAACAGGTTAGTCATTATATATTATATATATATACATATATAGGGTTGGACCTACTACTAATCGACCGCGTAATGTTTATTTGCTTGATAAGAATATTCAGCACTGAAATTCACGTAAAAAACTTGACCTACGTGATTGAGAAAATCCAGCTCTATCAAATGCCGTTGTTCCCTTTTCGATTCGAAGTTTCAGTGCAAAAATATCGCCGACGAACTTGCGTGGCCTCGTTTCAGCTCCCCGCGGTAAATCGCGTTTTTAGAATCGACCGCTAATTTTGCATTGACAATGCACGTAAACCGAGTTGTATTGAACACCGTGTTGTACGAAGCTTTTTAGAAGCCTTTCAGAAACTTCCATAGACATTACATTGTGCTGTCATTACGATTCGGTGAAAATATTCATTCGAAATTTTGTCCTTGATTAAAACCATTAATGAACAGTGAATTATCGCGTTTTCCCACGCCATCCTAATCTACATTCAAAGCCAATCCATTTTTATGTGCTTTGCGCGCAGAGAAGTGCGTACTAAGTGTTCAGTGCGCGAATTATACGCGGTCGGTTTCAATAAGGGTGGTCGATATGTAGTAGGGCTACCATACATATATACATTTTTTTTTTTTTTTTGGGGGGGGGGGAGTGGGTACATTCATTACAACATTGATCGGGATCTCTTGACGAAAAAAAAAACCCCAAATAATATAAACAAACAAACAAAGATGATACCCAGAACAAGGATGGGATATTTTGTGGAAGCAACGTGCATTGGAAGGTATTATACAATGTCCAAGTAGATCCTTGTAATTTGATTGGAGGATTGTTGGTGACGTGATATTAAATAAGTACTCCATTCAACGCGCCGTGCAATTTTGGTTCTATTTTTGCGTGCAACTTGGTTCGATTTTTTCGTTCTATTCCACGGTTCGAGAAATTGTACGGTACTGCGTGTACTGTGTGTTGCATATTGAGAATCGCATGCAGCTAGCGCAGGTACGTGTGCCGTACATGCATGCGCGTACGTAGGCCTACGTAGTGCTAGTGTACGTGTATGAGCGCTAGTATAGCTGTGACCTGTACACTGATTGCACAAGCCAGAAAGAGAATCGCAGTGGATCCACATGTAAGTATGGCTATATTTTTCATACATATATAGACTTCTAGGCCTACTTAGACCAAAAAGATCTACTTGGACGTTGTATAAATCAAATAGTGTATGGTCTTTACTCGTGCAATGGAACGAGATTTCGCACTCGGTGAAAGATGAGGCGCACTATTCAACTCGGCTTCGCCTCGTTGAATAGAGCGCCTCTTTCTTTCACCTCGTGCGAAATCTCGTACCATTGCACTCGTGACCATTCACTATTTGTATATTAATACACAATATTAAACGATGCTTTCTGTTCTACTTGATCATATAAGATGGTAGGTATCATTACGGCCCATGGTGCATACAGATTTGTTACTTAGGACCTACACCTCATTCATCACACTCACAGGACACAGGCACAGATTGATAGATTCAGAAAGTGGACCACGTACATGTATACCAATCACACCATTAAGTGAGTCTGCGCGGCTATAGTATAATTAAACACAATGAAAACAATATTATTGAGCATGTGCTGAATATTATTAACCAAGGTAGTTGCTTTCACAGTGAGGTCACCATATCCCATCTCGCCCTACTCGTCAGGCCAGCGAGCGGCGTTTGCACGGCTTCAAGTGCATGCACCATTATCGTCACATCACGATTGTATCTGTGTTATTTAACAACGTCACAAACTTTTTTTCACAAAATTTTATTGACATGGTGGCTACTGAACTTGCTACACACTGATTTGAGCCTGTTCAAGTCATATCTGACACATTTCCTTCATATATAATCTCTGTCTTCAGGGGAGAGTGGGGTGACCTCGGGCGCGGTAGAAGTGGCACACGTCCCATACAATAATATTTCAAAAAGTTTTTAACTACTAGTAATCAGCTTTCAAGTAATATTCCCTATTAGGCATTTGACACCAGAGAACATACAAGTACATGGTAACAGCTCTGCGACAACTCTGCTGGAAAGTTTAATTTTGAATTTTTTTTTTGACGCCATTTTTCTATTTTTTTTTTCATTCACTGTGAAGTGATTTCTGATTTAATTGCATTGCTTAAACAAGCACTTATACTATCAAATTATGTAGGCCTTCTGAGTTTCAACAATTTGCATTAAAATATTTCCCAAAAATGGACTGAACAGTTTGATGTTAGCCGCCATTTCAAACATTCGGGGGTGCCGGGGTAAACTGGGACATCACTGTCCCACTTCTCTCTTCATTCAATGTTAAAAAAAGCATCACGGATTTTTTTTTTTTTTTTTTTTAAAGATTTCAGGCGCTTTATTCATAATTTTCTGTAATGGCCCATAATGGATATATCATGTTTGCGATGAACTCTCCATGTATAAATATTTACACACACACACACACACACACACACACGCATGGACATTTACCGAAGATTTGTGAGTATGATCAGGATACTAAAAGATGTAATATGAAGCTATGTCAACATCAGCTAAATGTCTCACATGGGGAAGGGGATCTCTGACTCAACCAACTATGAACAACCTCCCCCCCCCCTCAAAAAACAAACACACAAAATGAAACCCCCATACAAACACACACTTTAAAAAAAAAACAAACAAACAAAAAATCATCACCCCTGTATACAATTTCGTGCAATGCGAAATATTAGCGTAGTACTGGAGGTACGACAGGCAGAGCATACCCTCTCGTCGTTACTACGTATTATTTTGTGTAATCGAAAATCGATCGACAAATCAGGCCACGATCTTTCGCGCATCATGAATAGCATGTAGTCTGTAGGAAAATACGATTGCTGGTCTATCTAACACAATGATGAACTTTGCGGGGGGGGGGGGGGTTCTCTTTGAATAAAAGTCGTCACCTGTATACGATCGAAATCGTTCTACACTGTTCATCGCAAATTACTCCAAAACAACTCATCATACTGGCAAATTGCGTCAGCCAGGTAAGTTTCTTTTTAGACTCTTTCTGTGTGTTGTTCAAGGATATTTCAAATGATAGAAGATGAATTTTCAACTCTTCCAAGAAATACGTTTTGGTTTTAATTTGCGGAAGCACGCAAATCTTTGTGAAAGATTTGTAAAAGATGTTTTTTTTTTCTTATAAAGCAAATGGATTTTGACATTAAATTTTCAAAACCACACTACACAGTGAAGCATATAGATCTCAATCTGTGTGTATTTTTGAAAGAATAATTGTCAAAATGTATGTTGTTTTTCATACACCCCAGTGATTCGGTGCGATATGGTTTGTTTCACGCTTCTGTTTATTCTAAGACTAAGGTGTGTCCATTTTCCGGTCTATCTCTTTCTTTACCTGACGTGCGTAGTGTCAAACCCAAAGAAGTTGAGCAAATATTTTTCGATATTTCAAAATCATGGTTCTCAGAGAGACATGAATAAATTAGTTTGCTTAATGTTTTATTAAAATGAGCCATGGACGTAAATCCCGGGGGGGGGGGGATGGGGGGATATATCCCCCCCCCCTGAAATGGAGGAGGGGGGGGGGATGGCCTGTACAATCATCCCCCCCCCCTCTGAAATTTGAGAAAAAAATGGAGGAAGCAGAAATGTGATTGTATCATTTTTGTCATATTGCATGACGTTCGTACGCCCGCCTCCAGACAGGTAACAGAGCTGAACAGTATTCTATCTTGTAGGATAATGTATACATAATTTTCTCAAGCGCTCGCTCGCTTCGCTCGCTCGCGAACAAAGTAATATCGACATAAGGTAGGATGGTCCAGACGTTGACAACGTCAAATAGCATAGGCTTACATGTAAACATGCTATGAAGCGAGCAACTCGGGACCATCTGCAAATTATGTACGAAAACAAACAAACAATAACAAAAACTATACCGCCATAATTGAACCCCCCCCCCTCCATTTCCTGCATCATTCCTGAAACGATGATGACTCTGATACATCTATGGGCATACCCGGGGATGATCAGGGGCGGCGAACCTATCTCGGGGGGGGGGGGGGGGGGGGGCCAAAGGGGCATTTGTCCCGCCCCTAAATTCTGGGGGCAGACAAAAATCTATGTCCTCCAAGCAATTCCCGAGATTAGGACAAATCTCGAACTTTCTTTATGGAAAATTGGACAAGTATACCGCCACAATTATGAACCGGATCGCTGAATTGCAATCATGAATATGCAAAAGATCCGCTACTGGGTCCCTTTCGATAGACTTTGTACAATTTTGAGATTGACGTTTTATTTCCTTATATTTATCAAAGAGTGTGCAGCGGATCTTTCACTTACAAAAGCTCCCTCATATGCACAGGCGTCGATATAGGGGGAGGGGGATGGGTCCCCCATAAAAGTATTGAGGACAAACAGATCACTTTGCTCCTCCTCGCAACTCCCGAGATGTGGAAAATTTCAAAATGCTCTTACTTTTTTGATAGAAAACTGTATAAATATTTCACCCAAAGATGGCTGAATTTCAATTCTGAAAATACAAAATCTCCCTCGCGTAAGAGGGGGATAGGCCTAACCCCTCCCATACCCTCCCCGTTCAGTCATTTCTACTTAATACACTTTATATCGACAGATTTCAAAATGTTTCATCTAAAGTGTGCACCAGGTCTGTTACTTCAGTTTAAAGAAATGCAAATGTTCCTTGGGTGGGAGGAGATATAGGATACTTTCAATCAACGGAGGGTCCCCCCCCCTAAAAAAATAGTATGCACTTCTGGAATTGAAAATTCCCCAGATTACATCATAAATGTGTTTACGAGATATTTGTTGCTGCCAGTAATTGCCAGCAGTTGCGCCCGGTGCGTCCCCCCCCCTTAATTTCCTAAGCGAAAAAAGAACAGCTACAAACGGCAGTTTTTGGACTGTAAAATATCAAAATTTTTCAAGCTCGCTCACTTCGCTCGCTCGCATTTAATCGTTATGTCATTCTCCTGATGTTACTGTCAGCAACTGCCAGCAGTTGCACCCGGTGCGCCCCTACCCCCTTGATTTCGTAAGCGAAAAATATAGCTACAAGCGGCCGTTTGGGACTGCACAATATCAAAATTTTCAAGCTCGCTTGCTTCGCTCGCTCGCATTTAATCGCTATGCCATTTTCTTGATGTTGCTGCCGGATATTGCCAGCAGTTGCGCCCGGTGCGCACCCCCTTAATTTTCAAAGCGAAAAAAATGTAGCTACAAGCGGCCGTTTTTGGACTGTACAATATCAAAAATTTCAAGCTCGCTTGCAGCTTCGCTCGCTCGCATTTAATCGCTATGCCATTCTCCTGATGTTGCTGCCGGGTAATTGCCAGCAGTTGCGCCCGGTGCGAACCCCCCCCCCTTAATTTTCAAAGCGAAAAAATATAGCTACTAGTGGCCGTTTTTGGACTGTACAATATCAACATTTCAAGCTCGCTCGCTTCGCTCGCTCGCATTTAATCGTCTTGCCATTCTCCTGATGTTGTTGCCGGGTAATTGCCAGTAGTTGCGCCTCGTGCGACCCCCCCCCTAGATTCAAAGCGACAAAATATAGCTGCAAGCGGCCGTTTTTGGACTGTACAATATCAACATTTTCAAGCTCGCTCGCTTTGCTCGTTCGCATTTAATCGTCATGCCATTCTCCTGGGCCCTGTTGCATAAAACCCTTACCGCTGGACTTACCGCTCCTTTTTAACGGTAAGTCTTCAAATTAGCGGTAAATTTTATAATCCTTGATGCTTATCGGTTGTGACGCCTAATTTTGACGGTAGTTACCATTGAAATTCAATGGTAAGTTTTATGCAACGGGCCCCTGATGTTGTTGCCGGGTAATTGCCAGTAGTTGCGCCCGGTGCGACCCCCCCCCCTTAGATTTCAAAGCGAAAAATATAGCTGCCGTTTTTGGACTGTACAATATCAAAATTTTCAAACTCGCTCGCTTCGCTCGCTCGCATTTAATCGCTATGCCATTCTGATGTTGCTGCCGGGTACAGTAATTGCCAGTAGTTGCGCTCGGTGCGCCCCCCCCCCGTAATTTTCAAAGCGAAAAAATATAGCTGCAAGCGGCCGTTTTGGGACTGTACAATATCAAAATGTTCAAGCTCGCTCGCTTTTAATCGTTATGTCATTCTCCTGATGTTGCTGCCAGTAACTGCCAGCAGTTGCGCCCGGTGCGCCCCCTTAATTTCCTAAGCGAAAAAATATAGCTACAAAAGGCTGTTTTTGGACTGTACAATGTCAAAATTCATGATCGCGTTCATGATCTTCAGTGTAAGAATTAATACAAGAAGTTTCTCTGAATGATACCATCTTATAAGCAAAATTGTTCAATAATAATCTACATAAAATGTACTGCTACCTTAAACATGTTGGACTATTTCAAGTCGATAAAACACGCAACAAAAATGCATCAAGTTGCACCATTTACAGCATCAATATGCAAAAAGTTCTCACTGTGGGAGGGGGAAACTACCCTCCCCCCTCGCTCGCATCGCTCCCTCGCATCCTATACGCCGGTGATATGCCCCACTATTTAGTAGGCCTTCACAGTGATGTCGCACAGGCGGAGCAAGAGCTGAATACCACGATGTAGTCATTCAATTATCTATGAATATTTTTTTCTTACTTTTTTTATAGGAAAAAAAATCCCAAATTTCACCAAAAGTGTGCACCAGATCGCTGAATTTCAGGTCTGAAAATGGCAAATTTTCCTTGTGCGGGAGGGGGATACCCCCCTCCCACACCCCCCCCCCCACTAGGCCGCTCTGCTCCCTCGCACAGATATTCAAACTCCAAGTCCCTCTCCTACCCCCCATCATTAAAACGGAACGATGCCCCTGGGATGATTGCTTTACTGACTTAAATCAAGAAAATTGAAGAATACAATTAATAGCTACAGGAAAATATCTACTACGTTATTACATACAAAAACAAAATGGATATCCATATTAGCATTTTATTGAATTTATTTCTGCATTATTCAGGCCTGCGCTACTTTTTGAAAGGGGGGGGGGGGGTGTCTAAATCGCCTGTCAGTCAAGAAGAAAGAACATCAAAAGACAAGAGAAACAACAAAAAAGTCTTCATACTTTTAATGTCTGATTTTCCGCCGAAAGTCGGACAAGCAAAAAAAAACCCACAAACAAACAAACAAATAAAAACAAGAACAAAAAGTCTTCATATTTTTTGCTGCCACTTCCCTCCCACTTTGCATGGAAAAGAGTAGGACATTTGATCCCTGTAAAGTGTGTGTGTGTGTGAGTGGGGGGGGGGGGGCAAGCTTCTCTCTCCCCCCCCCCCCCCCCCCCCAGGGCTGCGCCTGTCCGGTTATGGGCTTGTAATCGTGGTGATGGTGGCTATCGCCGATCATCCCCCCCCCCCACTCCTCAATACGGATTTACGCCGTTGAAATGAGCATAGATCAAAGTTTAATTTGAACATGTCTTTTTTTTTTTTCAATAATTCGCAACACTGATTCCGCACAATAAGCCTTTATAGGTTAGGGTTCTGTTTTTATGAGACGCATCCACTGTATCAGTAGACCTACATGTGTTTCCATAGATTACCTATTGAAATTGGTATTACTGTGGTAACAAGAAACCATATTTTCATGTTAAATTTTGTTATTCGACGTGATTGCGACATAATTCTATGGTAATATTTGACAATTAGGTGATTGAAAGATGCACACCTGTGGTGCTTAATGTACGGTAAGCAGTGTCGGTATTTTATCAGGGTTGCTCTGTTTTATCTCAGCCATTTCAAGACCATGTTTTCATTATTAAAACGTTGAATCCCTCTTGGAATTACATTCTCTTTCATATTTCGTAAGAGTTTTCTATAATTATCTCACCAAAAAGATGTTAGAAACCTGAGGTTAGGTCTCAACCAAAACCATACGATCCATTTCATCCGAAAAAAAAAAAACCAACATGTGCGTAATTGACTGTGAACCATTTCATTATCACGCTTCTTGAAAATAACATCCAAATATTGATTGTCTCACCTCGTTGTTGTTGGGTTTTTTTTTTTTTTTTTTTTTAGTTTGATGCCGACCAAATGAAATACATGGCTGATTTATAAGAAAGAATGAGACAACAGTTTGTCCTCGGAAATACAATACTGTTTTTGTTTGCTATTTATAAAAAGGGAGACGACAACGGAAGGACCTGCATTCAAACCCTCTAAATATAGATTGGAAACTGGGTTCAGAGTTCATTGTCACATTTGGTATGCGTTTGTGTGGGAGTAGGCTGTACAATAGTCGATCGTGTGTTTATCTCGTGCCCACTGCTGTAAAGAATTAGCTATCATATCGCGCATGAGACATGAGACCAAGAAAGGAGCACAGTCTGTTTAGTTTGGGGAATACCCATGACAAAACCACATATTGCAGTCTGCTATTTTAAAATGAAATGAGAAAAAGTAAAATGGACCACAGCGAAGCGTGATTGTCATTAAATTAAAGTAATAAAAGAATAACAGAAAATCTAAATACTCAGTCTCTTTTTGTCTAAGAATGTTACCTAGTAATTCTATATTTGGTAGCTTATAAGTGAGAGACTACTACCGTATACGGGTAACAAAGGCTGCTTCAAAGACTAGTCAAATTAGAGCGTCTCCTATTCCTTGCATGAATTAACCTTTTGCACCCAACCTCATGACGCTGTTATTCCAGCTGTTGTCTCGTTACGAATGTTTTTCCATCGCACATCCGATGAATGCAATGGCGAACTCGTATAACTAGCTGATACAGGTACAAGGATTCATATCTGTCATGTCTGTTACACTCGAACATAACCTTGACCGTAATCTTTACTAGGTGCATGGTAAGCATTTTCGTTACATCACTTTTATTTTTAAAGATATGAGTTCACATTGCGGGTTGATTGTACGTCATTTGGCATGCTTTGTTTGGGCGTGATATTGACACTTGTGCGTATTCTATACTATCTATACTATATACTATACTATATCTATAATATATCCGTACTATATCTATACCAAAACCCACAGCGAGTGGGTTTTAGACGAGCATCCAATTCTCACCGATCCATGAATTATCATAACCGAAATTCATGAAATTCAGCCGTTTTTCCCATCATGCGTCCGGTACACCTACAACACTATACGATACTTGACTGTTGAGCCATGCATTCGGATTTTATTTACCGGACGCATGGCTCGGTGTGGATCAGTTAGGATCAATGCATGATAATTGACCAATCAGGGGGGCGTTTCATCAACGAGTTCGTCGGAGGTTTTCACCGACAAATTTGCTATCAGCCAATCAGACGCAAGGATTTACACTGACAACTGTTAAAAGCTAATGAAATCCTTACGTCTGATTGGCTGATAGCAAATTTGTCGGTGAAAACTCCGACGAACTCGTTTGAATTTTATTTCCGTTAAAAGTCACATTACATAATTATAATCATTGCATAAACAAAATAGTACATAAAATGAACGGAAGGATAGCCCTACTCAGCTATGTTTGTCATAACACAGCTGTTTTCCAGAGGGGTCCTAGAAATAACAATGATGTGATACACACAATGATAAAGACATGAATGAGTAATACATAATAATGAAGAATATCAATAAGTCTTAAATCAAACCAAAAATGAGATTAAGATAAGAACAAAATGGAAACATATACCTCTGACACCTATCAGTTGAATCAAATACATTGCAACCCCAATTATCCCATCATTATGACTCACCCTCCTCCCCCCCCCCCGCCCAAAATATCCATGATATCATTATACATATATATATATATATATATATATATATATATATATATATACATTAAAGCCATTTTGGTATGTGTTGATCAATTTCTTTAAGAAACAAATTATATGAAATTAAACATTTAGCATCACATGGTAAATCATTAAAGTAAGAAGCTCCACGATATGAAAACATTCTTTTACAATAATCAGTGTGAGGCTTTGGTAAGGAGAGATTTCCATGGGAGCGTAAATTGTATGGATGTGAAACAAATTGAAATAAATTTTTCATATATGGTGCGCTGAGATCATTTAAACTTTATACACCAAAGATATAGAATGTTTAATACGGCGAGATTTCAGGGATTCCCAATTCAAAATTTGATGTAATTCATGATTGGATATATGTTTATAGGGACTTATTCCAAGTATTATTCTACCAGCCCTATTTTGTAATTTCTGCAGTCGATCGGTATATTTCAGGTGGGAGGAATCATACACTATATCTGCGTAATCAAACAAAGGGAGAATTATTGTGCGGTAAATCAATTTCAAATTACATTCATTAATATAAACTCGAAGACGACCTAAAAAATTAACCAATTTACCAATTTTTTTACAAAGATATTCAATATGATCATTCCATTTCAATTCTTGGTCTATTATCACCCCTAAGTATTTCACGGCTTCTTTGCATTGAATATGTTTTCCGTTAATATAAACATTTAAATCTTTGCGTTTTGTCAACATTGCACGGGTACCAATCAGTATACTCTCCGTTTTATCAACATTCAAACTAAGTTTGTTCAAACACATCCAATAATATATGCGTTCCAAGTCTGTATTCAGAAAATAATCTATATAATTAACATCTTTGTGAGAGTAATACAAAATAGTATCATCTGCATAAAGTTGTAGGTCGCAGTGTTGTACCTGCTGAACTATATCGTCTATATAAAGGGTGAACAGTAGTGGTCCAAGGATTGAACCTTGAGGTACGCCGTAATTGACATCAACAAACTCAGACATTTCAGAACAAAAATAAGTACATATTTGACGATTGGTCAAATAACTTTCAAACCAGGCAAAACTATTTCCTTGCGCACCAGCACCCACAAGTTTCTTTAATAGAATATTAATGTCAACCGTATCAAATGCTTTTTTCATGTCGATAAGAACTGCTCCTGTGTATTGACCATTGTCAGATGCGTTTAACCAATCGTCGGAAACACGTGCAAGAGCTGTCACAGTTGAGTGCTTTTGCCTAAACCCTGACTGTTTCTCCGAAAGTATATTACTAGATTTTAAAAACTCTGAGAATTGCTTGCCTACAATCTTCTCGAGGATTTTTGAGACAGAAGATAAAATTGCAATTGGACGATAATTACAAGGAAATGTTTTATCACCTGCTTTATGCAAAGGAATAATTTTTGCCTGTTTCCAGCGTAATGGAAAATCGCCTTCTGACAGTGACTTATTAAAAAGGTAAGTAAGACAAGGGACGATGACGGGAGCAGAAATTTTTAACAAGTGCACTGAAATTCCATCTACACCAACAGACTTCTTGTTTTCCATGCCCCTGATAAGATCACTAACTTCATTCTCAGAAACAGTTTGAAAAGAGAACTTGGGAGAAGTTTGCCTGGAAGAGTTAGAGGAGTCAACGTGATACGAGGCATGAGACGGAGGGGAAACAGATGGAATATTCGATGCTAGTTCTGACCCAATATTTGCAAAATATTGGTTAAAAACATTGGCTTCTGATCTGTCACCACTAGATTTATCATGTTGAGAACTGTTTGGGGAACGATGCGGGAGAACAGATCTTAACACATTCCACATTTCACCGGATGTCTTTGCGGAAGCTAATTTATCTGAAAAATAAGATCGTTTGCATCTCCGTATTTTAAGTGTAACATGATTTCTTAATTTCCTATATTTATTCCAAAGTTCCTCATGTTTTCTTTTCAGCTCGATTTTCGTGGACTCCTCTTGCGTCTTTAACAATTCAAACTTTACTTTATGTGCTTTATTTTTCTGTTTGTCCCGCTCTTTGATCAATTCAATGATCTCTGGAGACATCCAAGGACAGAATCTGTTCTTTACACGTTTGTGCCGAATAGGCATATGATTGTTTATAACTTCCATTAATAATTCTTCCCATTCTTTAACGGCTTCCTCCATGTTGTCTTTATTGTACACATTATGCCATGGTTGCGATCGTAATTGATCAAGAAATGAGTTTTCATCAAAATTTTTCATTTTTCTGTAAGATACTATCTCAGGGGCTTTAATACAGACATTATAATTCCAAATCAAATAACAGATTGAGTGATCACTTATCCCTGAATGTATAACACCATGGGACTTGACCATATCGCGAGAGTTTGTCATCATATGATCGATTAAACTAACTGAAACATCGGAACATCTTGTATACTCTCTTGTATTAATCTGAGTTAATGAATAAATAATGTTTATTTGATTAAGATGCTTAGTTTCATTGCTTATTGGATCTTTCATAATATCGCAATTGACATCACCCATAACAATAACATTTCGGCCAAAAGAGTCAATAAATGAAATCAATTGTTCATAATAATCAAACACACAAATTGGGCTGTTAGGCGGTCGATACCATGTTACAAAGATGAACGCTCTTGAGTGATCAGGAGTAATTATAAGAGGAATAGCTTCTAAATGTTCTAAGCTGCTGTGTTTCAGTACATGATAGTGTATGTTATTACGTATGTATACAAGAACACCACCCCCGTGTCTATTTCTATCCTTTCGAACCATGCGGTAACCGTCTATTTGAATCTCATGATCCAATACTGTATCATCTAACCAGGTTTCATTTAATGATAAAATATCAATACCATTTTGAATTAACAACAAATGAATTTCAGAGAGATTTCTAGTCAAACTGCGTACATTAAGATGTAAAATCCGAAGTCCTTTTTGTGATAATTCTTTAAACTTCAAACTATCATTTTGACATTTAACAGAACGCGGTTTATTGATAAAATTGCTATTATTGGGAGGCAATTCATCTTGATCTACATAGTTTGGTAAATAATGTAACGTACATTTCGAGCATTCCCAATTTAGAAATTCATGACATGGATCATCATACTCACTTTCAGAGATCCCAACACACTTGATATGAACCCAATTGTGACACTTAACACATTGTATTCCTTTGTGATTATTTCTTACTGGCTTTGAACAACTAACACATGGATAACCCTTTACCATTGAAATATTAAAATCAATATATGTTGATAGAAATCAAATGTCCAGTGTCATTTGTTTTTCAATTTTCTAAATTAGCCTTTAGGAAGGTCGTTTTCTCCACGGATCCCTCGAGTTACAAACTTTCCTCCCGTCGCCCGAATCAACGCAACAATCTTCCCGTCCGATGACCATGCGTCTTTTACTGCCGAATGCGCTCTGGTTTTGGCGAGAAGGTTTTGGTTTTTCTTTGTCAGGTGTTCCTGGATTGACATGCGCGAGCCCTTTAGGAGTTTGCGATTTTTGATAACCTGCATCCTGGTCTGGTATGACACAAACTTGACTAGTAGTGGTCGTGGTGCCGTGTGAATATTTGGATGGCTTTGGTCCTCACGCCGCCCTTTTCTAGTTTGCATGCGACCGCTAGCTGGCGCTCCCCCAGATCCTTCGTTTCCTTCGTTGCCATGGTTTCGACGCTGAAGGCGATGTGATCTGTCTATTTCAGATTGCCGGACATCAACATGCAGTTTTTCCCGCGCTAATTTGCACACTAATTGGGTAGTGTCTTCTTCTTTTGACTCCGGCACCCCGAAAAAGAGTAAACAATTCCGCTTGGAGTATTGTTCGAGGTCGTTACTTTCTTTTTCCAGGCAGGCGATGCGCGATTGGTATCCTTCAATCACCCTATTCAACTTCTCTATCTCTTTTTCGTGCGATTGCTGAGTTGTCTCTAAATCCATTATTCTGCCTTCTTGTCTCTCAATGCGGTCCACCAGCTTAGCAAATTCTTCACTCGCAGCTTCTTTCACAGCTTGACGAACAGCTTCAGCCAAGCGTTCACTGCTCAGGATTTTATCAACGGCATCGTCAATTGATTTCGGATTGGGCGCCATTTTGAATTTTCGGTGCGTGTAGAAAAAACAAAACACACTCACACACACACGTGAAATCTCTGACAAAAGTCACAAATATGATAAAAAATCAGACGATGTTACTAAAGACCAGCTTTTACCGAAAAAGAGTTAGAACAAACATATATTCGTGTATAGTTGCGAGATGTTATCCGGGACAGGAAGGTGGCAATAGCAGTTCCATCATGTATAGTTCGGGATCCGCGAGAATATGTAAGCAAAAATCACACTCACATCATAGTTTTATACTCTCTTCTGTCTAACTATGATTGACAGTGAGTTCCGAGACCAGTATGAAAGGATTAACGGGCCATGTATCTTGACGAATGTTCAAGCGACATACCTGATATAGCAGCAGTCAATCAGTCGTTGAAAGTGTGCATGTGGGACCATGCGCGTCGCTGACCAATATATCAAGTCAAATCATTGAAGGTACAGAGACCAACGACATTCACAGATTCTCTCGGACCAAAAGCAAATTTCAGTTGTCCCCTGGGCAAATCATACACTCCGTTAGGAAAATGCACAGTTCGGAATGGAAAATGTAAGATCCAGCAGAAATGACAGAAAATGTCAAATCCAGGCAGATTGGATCGGAACCCTTCTTCGCAGACACTGTAACCAATCGTTATTTCATGACGAAATCAGGGGGGGGGGGTGTTTCATCGTTGATGAAACACCCCCCTGATTTAAGAGATTCTAAAGCCCAGTTTAATCATTAATGAAGCCCGATGTCCCTTTATTTGAATCAGTTCAAACTCACAGAGACAAAGAAGGAGCAGACAGTACAGTACTCGATGTATGGAGAAAAGTGTCTCTCAAGGAATCGCAGGGCTATGCTAATTTGGGCTGTTTGAACTGATTGCGACGTTTAAGCACTAACGCAATTAACAGAGGTAACTGTAGCAAAATTTGAAAAATTTCCTTAATAAACATGCAATATTGATAGAGTTGTATTGGATGTGGATCGTTATTTATGGACTGCTTCATTTTCTACTATTTTAATTTTCCCTGTAGACCCTAATTATTTACATTTTTTTTTCTTAGTAATTTTTGGTTGTTTATAGACGGAGATGAGTATGGTTACGCAGCTGTTCTTTCTCTGGTACAGAGTGTGGTTTGGGAGATAATGTGGGTGGCATGTTTATCTGTGCTCGCTTTGCTCCTCACTTTAGTGGCAATGCTTTTACCTGCCCTATATAAATCAGACAGCGTTTCGAGGTTTCATGCTTTTATAAAGTGGAATTTTCATGAGTAACTATGGTTCTTATAGACCTACACGAATGCACTAAATATCCACTCTGTAAAGCTGCTCTTGGAAACTGAAGATACATACTTCCTCTCTGTTGGTGTGTGCATAGGTGTGTTTGAATTATGTGACAGAGATAGAACTATAGGTGACTTTGTGTCTGCTGTGTATCTGTTGTGCTTACAGGAACACAAGAAGTAACAATGAAAAGAAAGGATTGCCTTTCTAATAGCCGCAATATCATATATAATATTATATTATTATATTATATATTTGAACATGAAGTGCTTCAGGCCAACCTATACTTTGTGAAGTTTATGTTCCAGATACACATGTATTATTCTCTTTGTGCCTTCTAACATGCCTGTTTCTGGATTGGTGTAGAAATACTCTTGGGACAATTGCACAGCTAGTAAACTTACATTTAAGCAAATGTACATATTTATTGTTACTACTAAATCACACGTAGCCTACATGTTTAGTTATGGTTTGAGAACTCGCAAAATCAATAAAAAAAAATAAAATCTACGGTGATTTTGAAATACCTTTATGATTTCTGAAGATCCCTAATATCAGTTGGTAACTTATTCAAAATTTAAGATAAATGGGCACATTTTTTTTTTTTTATTAATGTCATGTCCTCCGATACTTCGAAATTGCCCCGGGGTCTAATAATATAAATTGAAATGCATTGAATTTAGATATTACGAATAAATTCTTCTCTTAGACAGAAGGCTCGTCACGTATTATAGGGCCTACAGGAGGGCGTGACCAAGGGTCTGAGATGTAGAAAATTAAAAATTTAGTTTGATAAAGTCTTAGGTCATTTTCTGTTGAAGTGTTTGCATGTGAAGGGCTTAATATACTGCGAGTTCCCTGCAGGGCAATAAATAGATCAAACTTGAAATTGAAATTGTGCAGATAATAGAGACTTATAGCAAGTCACACCTCATAAGTGAGATTTCTATCCCAGTTTCCCTAAGGAAACTTTTGTTCTGTCCAGTTTTAAATTATTATTAAAGACTTATTTGTTTTTATATGCCAGAAATGGTAAACCATGCCCTGCTTTAATGTAGGTAGTATATATATATTTTTTTTTTCATTCTCGAATTCTTATTCAATACATGAGAAATAATCAAAGAGGCTTTTTTGATATTTTGCTGTTTTTGTATTCCTTTTTTAATGCTGTTGCGTACTAAAAAAAAAAAAAAGGTTCCTGAGCGTTTAGACTTAATAGCTGCAGCCTTAGGAGTGAATATCACTGTGAGACAATGTTATTGTCAGTGTCGATCACCAAGTCGCTCCAGCAAAATAAGTCCTTAGAGTAATTCGATTGGTGGTTGTAGTGAACTGAATCGTATTCAAATGCGTAACAGCGGAATTCAATACTTATCACTCAATTATTTTTCATATATCTGTTGACCAACTTTGAAAGTAGTATGATTTATTGACCTTGTGGAATAAAATGAAAATGATTTGTGGCAGAAGATATGAGTTATTTATTTAGTGTACTAGAAAGAACTGACATTCATTAAAAAAAAAACATTCAACTTTGCTTTCAAAATAATCAAAACACTTGAAAAATTGGGGAAAAAGTTATCTTCATAAAAAGGATTTATTTATCTACTATTTTCAATGAAATTCATGTCAACAGTTTTTCGATATGTTGGAAGGTTTTGAGATTTAAGAAAAGAAAAGTGTTTAAATGTACTTCAACTCTGCAAATCATCATCCTGGAACATCTCATTTTCATGCTTTGACCTTAATCCCTTTGTATTTATTTCATGACTGTTAGAGGGTTCCAGGGCAATAACCCCTGGACAATTCTTTGTATATAAGTAGTTGCTCCGCGTATTGGCAGTACTAGAAATAGCAATAATAATGTCACAATAGAGAAATGCATTAAATGCCAATCTTGATTTTAATTAAAAATCCGAATTTTCGGGGGTCCTCCCCCTTCGTCAGGGATGATTCGCACTGTCATCCCTGACGAAGGGGGAGGACCCCCGAAAATTCGGATTTTTAATTAAAATCAAGATTGGCATTTAATGTATTTCTCTGTTGTGACATTATTATTGTTTTATATATGTGTGTGTGTGTGTGTGTGTGTGTTTGTCCATATCATGGATATTTGTTATGTTCACATGTAAAAAAAAAAAAACGAAAACAAAAAATATACAACACACAATTACATAAACAACATTCAAATCACAAATAAGGCATATGAGAGGCATCTTTTTCCCAGGCCTTTACCCTGATCCTAATCCTGAACCTACTTCTAACCATAGCCCAAACTCTAACCGTAAACTTAACCCTAACCCTAACCCTAATCATTCTATAATCTAACCTTGTTATCACTGACTAAAACCAGTATTTAGCTGTGAAAAGTAAGTCCTCGGGTGTAATTGCGCTGATAGGCTGTTATAGATGTGATCAATGGAAATTAATTCCAGTCTCGGTTTATTTTTAATGATGTTTACAATGATTATCAATATTCATTATTAGTGAAAAGTGTTATAGCTCCCTAGTAATAATCATAAGAAGGCAATTATTGTAACAAATGATATCAAATTATTTAATAACTAGCAATATTTTTCGCACGGTAGACGTTCAAGCGATAAGAAATTGGTTAATCAAGGAAAGTTGACTGAATAAGAACAGTGAGAAAAGCACTCTCTGTGATGTATCTATTAAAACATCTTTGAAAATTTATGTTTTGTTTAATATGAACAATAAAACTACGACTTTTTTGTCACAAAATGCACCCCACAATCTCAGATATTACCAATAGACATCAATAAATGCAAAAAGTGCAACGTAGTAAAACTGAAAGTTTGTAATTCCCAATGAGGTCTCTGTTTAGAAGATCACGGCTTATATTCATATTATAAAATATTTGTGTACCCAATGTACACGCTAACGTGTCATGTAATAATATTATGTTAGTATTTCCATACAGTGCTTGACTGTTTATTATAGCAAGCCAAATGTAAGGCATGTAAGGCCTGCCTTTGTATCTTGTATAGACGTTTGAACATTTCCTTTATAGAAATAAAGACATGCGTCTTATTTACTTGAAGAGCTTGAAGTCATTATGAATATGAATAGAACAGTCTTAAAAAGGAAATAGTTTGAATATAAAAAGCATAATTCCTAAGGCAATAAGGAAATTCCAGAGATCAGGCTGAGTTTGCATCTAAATTTATCAACCTCAAATACCTCTCATCATTTCCAAGCCCTCACTCTCTCAAAGTCAAAGACTAATCATTAATGTTAGCATTTTGTGCGTTTGTGTGCGAATATGCTGTAGGCCTATATAGGGTTAGTCGACCGTGTGTTGCTTGTGTCTGCTGCGGGGAAGGAAATAACACGTCGTAGTCAAGAGCGCAGTCTGTTTTGATGGGGAATACCCACGGCGGAAACAAGCTACAGTCCCAGAGATAGGATTGCAGTCTGAAATGTTTACAAATGTTAATGAAAATTAGGAAAACGAGCAAACCCCTGTCGAATGGTGATTTATCATTGACTTCATATTTGAATATCAAATCACTTTTTTTTTTTCTTAAAATGCTACCTCGCAATTTTATATCGGGCAGCTTATTAGTTAAAGACCACTTTACGATTGGCAAAGACTGCTTTGAGACTAGTCAACTCAGACTATAGTCTATAAGCGTATTGTTGTACTCACCATCACGACGCCATATTTCTTTCCACCGCAGCAGTCGTCGTCTTTTCACATTGTGGTATATTGTAGGCCCTACATCATGGCATGCTCTGTTTGGGCGTGGCATTGATACTTACGTGACGCTCGATGATCCTAAGACTTTGTTAGTATCAGATTAAACTCAAAGAGACAAACGTGCAAATAGTATCATGCAGTCGATGTAGGGAAAAGTGTCTCACATGGAATCATTGCGCTGTTTGAAGTGATCGCGACATCAGGCACTACATGGCAATTAACTGATTCAGCAATGTTCAGTGGTAAGTACAGCAAATTGGGAAAACATACGTAGTATTAATCGTGGGGGTAAATTTGAGTTAGGGCAGATGGGGGATGCATCTCCCCCTCCCCCCCCTTCTTGGAGGAGGTGACCTGTACAATCATTCCCCTTGAAATATGAAAAAAAAAATGGAAGAAGAGATGCGTCGTTTCGGCATTCCGTACTTGACGTTAGATCACACGTACAAAAAAAAAAAAAAAAAAAAAAACCACGTACAAACACGGACAAAAACGTTTGCGAGTTTTGCACTTGTGTCTTACCTGCTAGACGCGTGCTACTTACCTTCTACTTGCGTGTATTTCGTGTGACCTGCGTGAGAGCTTTGAAACCGATTCGTTCTCTGTTACGAGCGACTTACGGGTACTGCAAGTACCTGCGTTGGAGTTGCCTGCGACGTGCTGCCGGTAAGGGTCTCCTGCTGGTGCTCTGCGTGAACCTCTGCGAGCGAACCCCCACGACTCACTCGGAAGAAGTTTTGCGCATGTACAAGGCCTTGCCATACGGTATCTGGGGAAGTTTTGCGGGTTGACTTGAGGGGAAACAAATTTGCTACCCGGAGCTCTCCGCAGTTGGTCCGCACCTGACAATACCTATAGCGCGTATCTCGCCCGTAGTTGCTCGGAGGTGTGCACGCAAGTCCGATTTACCTGCATGAGCATGACCAAAAACTTTTTCCGGGTGAGTCGCGGGGATTGCCCGCAAAGGTCCACGCAGAACGCCAGTAGGAGGCCTTGAGCGGCAGCACCTCGCAAGCAACTCCCATGCAAGATAATCACATTCTGTGGGACTTCTGCCATTCCTTCAGAGGAATTCCTTCACTGAGCTGTCAGCCTCCACGCGCCTGGCACACAGGTCACACAGTATACCTGCAAGTGGAACTGAAGTAGAACGCGTCCAGCAAGTAAGACACATGCACTGACTCGCCCAAAACCTTGTCCGCCCTCAGAAATTGTCCGGTATGCTGGAAAATACCCACACGCAACAAGCCCGCGTACCTTGCCCGGAAAGGTGTGACAAGGCCTAAACATGGTTGCGGGTAAAAAAATTTCCGTGCGCACCTACGGGCGACTACGGGTGAGATACGTGCTAGGTACTGTCATGTGCGGGTCATATGCGGGTACCTCTGGGTAATAAAAATTGTTCTTCGCAAGTCTCACGCAAGGCTTGACCGGAAAGGTGTAACACGGCCTTAAAATTAAAACTTACTAGTAGGCTAGATTGTGGCAATGTGCCAGCTCTGCACGCAGACGCTCGCGACTTTGTCAATAGCAGCCCATAACAAAAAACAAAACAAAAACAAACAAACAAACAAACAAAACGAGGCGGAATGCCTTCAGCTTGTTTCCCGGCGAAATTCTTTTCGGTTGCTACTACGAAGCCCGAAAAGTTGTTGTTGTTGTTGTTTTTTTTTGGGGGGGGGGATGGGGGGGGGGGGGATAAGTAGTGATGTATTAGCCTGACACAGTCGGACATAACATAATAATTATCTATCTGGAGTGTTTAAGTGCATTATAGAGCCCTGTCAGCCCCGCGCAGCAAATTCAATCATTCCATGCCGGTGCCCTAATGTTGATGTTCCCAAAAATCCTCAAATGTTCACTTTCACTCATAATTGATATTACGCGCCTCAAGACAGTGGGAAAAGAATAAGGGTAGTTCTCCAATTATTATTTTCATTATTGATATATATACGACCAGGCAATGAATATAGGATACATGTCATAAGCATTACAAACATGAAACAAAAACCAGAATGAACATTACAAAAGGATACACGTTAATTTGTACATGTTACAAAATAATGACCATTATAGATGCAGAATTTATTTGAGGAAGGGGATAAACACGCTGAATTACACACGCTCACACACACACACACATATACAAAACAGAATATTTTAATGTTTGCAAACACCGAGACGCGAGCGCTGTATGTTAGGATTATGCTTTCCAATGTACGTCACTCATTGAATGGAATCAATACATGTTTATGTGAAACTGATAGTGTTAAGTGATTTGTTGAGTTTGACTGTTAATTACACACGATAAACTGTCATAGACACCTCCTATTAGAAAACGGTAATAATCATTTTGTAATAGTAAAAACAAAACAAAACAAAACAAACTTTGAAGTACACGGAAACACTCTTGGTAAAATTTCTGAGAAAAAAATAAAACAGTAATTTTCTCAAACCATATTTTACCATAAAACCCTTGCTTTTCATTTCCATTTCAGAAATGTTTCCATATACATATCTGTATATATATATATATATATATATATATATATATATATATATATATATACAGGCCTATATTACAAATACAACTACTGCGGGAACATATACTTCAACTGTTATTTTGATATTACTTCAAGTCAGAGAGAAAAAGTAATATGACAAAGGGAATGAGAAAGAGACATAAAGTTGAAATGAGAGATATATTAGGAGTTTACATGCGTTACTAACGCTCGGGGAGTATGTGTGGTACAAGGCTGAAAAATAATTTCTTATATCTTTATTTAAAGACAGACCAGGAATACTGAGCGGTCAATCTGGTGTTATATACATTGTATTGCAATCATATAAAAACTTCCTTTTCATCGAATTGGACTTTTTTTTTCTTCCAGAAATAAACTAGTCTTTAGCTGTCTGCTTACACCTCATCGATGTATTGAAATTGTTGAGACAATGGAGAAATCAGGCATTTGAAATAGGTTTTGTTCCTACAAAAGGTGCTTAATATACGATGCTTACACATTTTCAAGAAACGCCTCCGGCATCACCAGTCTATCTTTTGGTTTCACTATAATTTCGTATGACCACCACTTGTATTATGTTGTATGTTTTCATATGTTCTTGATTTATTAGGTGATAAGCTATCAGCGTATCACCTATTGTGATTGTCAAAATTTCTTTTTTTTTTTAGGTGATACGCTATCAGCGTATCACCTATTGTGATTGTCAAAATTTCTCTTTTTTTTTATTCTTCTTTCTTTCTGCCACATTTTGTGTCGTCAATATCTCAACAATGACATTACGGAATGACATGACATTTTCAGTCAACATGTCTCATAACAATATCTAGCCAAAATAAGGTTTTCATGACAGTAACATATCTATGACGTCATCTAGGCGCCATTTTGTGATTTTCGGACCTTGTCACATGATCGATCATAACTTCATAACTAGATATCATTTCTGTATCATTTTCGGTGGACATAAAGTTCAGGTCACGCTCTATTTTACTTTTTAACGCTAGTTACCCAGGTCATCATTACGCGCGCGTAAGCGCGCGTCAAAATCTTAAAAGGCTCAAAACGACTTCCCAATGGGAAATCTCGAAGTTTCAGACAATTTTAAGCGTTTCAAACATTTTCTCGCGTGTGCGTCCGTCTGCGCAATTTCGCGCGCAGAGGGCGTAACCAACATGAAAATGCATTTTTTTGACTGATTTGGATTTCTGATACTTTGAGTAACAATATCCATTGATTTCCGATCGATTTCGACCTATAACAAAGGAATGCACTGGCGTCAAAGTTGAAATTCCGCGCGCGCGTCTTTCTGCAAATATAGTGAAAAAACATGTCTTTGTTTATTTCGCCATAGCTCTTTAAATCGCCCGTTGACCCTATATTTCTATTGCATATTACAAAAGCATATGAATTGGAAATAACGTTTCAAGTACCAATATTACCAGGAAAACGCGATGACGTCATCATTTCATCATCTGAAATAAAAAAAAGTGGAATTATTTTTTTTGAGGCACTGTTTCTGACATTCATTTGCTCGTATCTCTATTGTTTAAGCTTGATATTACCCCAAATTCAGATATGTTTTGCTTTGAACATTTTCCTTTCAAGTCGATGTCATGGTTTTGAAATTTAATAACGTTATCATACTTTAAATTGTGATTAAAAGTAAAGAAACAAAATCGGACAAGTTTACGTGTTATGTCTATGGGAGGTGATTTTTTTTTTAAACCATGCATTGACTTGACAACGTTTAAGCACCTTTATCTTAGCTGATTTTGCTCCATTTCCTCTGAAACTTAAGTATGTTGTAGCTCAGACAATAAGCTGCAGTCATCATGCATTTTATATTTTCAAATCTCCTCATCAGGTCGACAATTTTGTAGTTAAAAACTGAAAATGAGAATGCAATCTGTACGGAATGATTCCCGATTGTTCTTTGCAACTGTATATTGGTCAAATCCACGCGGCCACTTGTGGGAAGTTGAATAGCGCCATCTCAGTCAGCACTGTCACGACAGTATTATCATACATTTAAGTTTCGCATAGGATCTTCAGGACAGCCATGTGGCGTAATCGCTTAGCGCGCTGGGTGTTCATAACGCCATACCGGAAGGCGAGAAGTTCGACTCCCGCAGAAGTTTTCTCTTTCTTTCTTTTTTTTTTCCGGCAGTTCAGCTTTACTCCGATGTCATCGTATTATTTTACCAAGTATACGTAACCCGTGAACACGGCTGCTCTATTTCCCTCGTTTTGTATTGGAGTTTGGAGATTGGGTTTGCTTCATTAATTTTGTCACACTTAATGTTATAAATTGCCCCTTGTTACAGTGTCCCGCTTGCCACCTTTCGTTTGCTCTTTCCTTTTCTCTTCATTGGTTCTTGTAATATTGTAACAGGATAGGTAGGAACATGTACGTTTAGATAACTGGCAGGAATGGGAGCTGAATTGATTCACTCTAGTCCAGGTGTATGGCGTCTCGCTCATCTCTTTGAAATTCCAGGTTGTTATTGTTTGACCCAATAACGGAGTTGTAGACAGGTTTTATGTTGCTATAGAGGTATCTTGTGCCACATGAATGGAAGGCATCACTGTTTAGTAGTAGTAATGAACTTTTTCATGTTGTAAATGATATAAAGATATGAATTTCACATCCAATCTTCGGGACAGCCGTCAGGCTTTATAGTCGCTCAGCGCGCTGCATGGTCATTATGCACTACCTTAGGACGAGATGTTATTATTATTTTTTTTCTCTCTCTTTCTTTGTTTTTCTTTTGGCAGTTCAGCCTCATTCCGATGTCATTACCCCACGACACACAGTCACTGAAGTTCCTTTTTTTTTTGTCGGAGGCTGGAGGTTGGATTTGCTTCATTTATCATACGTAATGTTGTAAATTGCCCTTGGTATACAGTGCCCCGCTTGCCACCTTTCGTTTTCTCTTTCCTTTTCTCTACGTTTGTTCCTGTTACACTGCACAAGACAGGTCGGAAAATAATTTACATAACTCAACTGGAGCAGGAATGGCAACTGAATAAATTAACTCTAGGCCAGGTGTATGGCGTCTCGCTCGTCTCTTTGAAATTCCAGGTTGCTATTGTTTGACCCAATAACGGAATTGTAGACAGGTTTTTATGTTGCTATAGAGGTATCTTGTGCCACATGAGTAGAAGGCATCACTGTTTAGTAGTAGTAATGAACTTTTTCATGTCCCTCCATGTCAATTATAGTGTGTTCAAAGGGGTTGTGTGTCTATCTGCCAAAGAAAAGGAAAACCTTATTTTCGCCATGGCTATTTCTCTATACGTAACCGTAGGTGATGAGTGTTGTTGGTATCTGAGCAGTGAAGAACAGAGTATCAGGCTAAAATCCCCCTTTTATACGCGCTAAGCGTTCAATTTGATATATCTTTATTCATGTAGTCAATCACTGCTAATGGAGTTACAGAATTATGTTATAACACGTTTCACTGAAAGTTTGTAAAGCAAAGTTTATGGACAAGGCAAGCAATTGTACATGAATAATACCAATGATTTCAGAGGGAAATTATGGTATACCTAAATGTAAGGGTATCATTGCTTTGGAATTGCTGAAACAATATCTTGGCACGAGGTCTTCCACCTCTAATAACTGATCCCTTTTAAGATGTGTCGGTCACGGGTGATCGCCATGATTCATCTTTCACGTAGAAGCTTCCGTTCCACACTCTTAGTTCGAGAAGACTTACCATCATACTTCAAATTGTGATTAAAGGTAAAGACTCAAAATCAGACAAGTTGACGTGTTATGTCTATGGGAGGTGATTTTTTTTTTTAAACCATGCATTGACTTGACAACGTTTAAGCACCTTTATTTCAGCTGATTTTGCTCCATTTCCTCTGAAACTTAAGTATGTGGTAGCTCAGACAATAAGCTGCAGTAATCATGCATTTTATTTTTTTCAAATCTCCTCATCAGGTTGATAATTTTGCAGCTAAAAACTGAAAATGCGAATGGAATGTGGACGAAACGATTCCTGATTCATCTTTCACATACATAAGTTTACATTCCTCATATTTTCTCGTCGAGACGTATGGCCGAGAGGATAAAGGCGACGTCACAAGAGACGTGAGGTTGCACACGTACTGGTTCGAACCCCATAAGAACACGAAACAAAATACTTACATCTTTTGCTTTTTTTTCTTTTATGGAGTATTCACCTTCGTCCATGTAGAAATCACGTTTTCATGTAAACGTACACACACACACACACACACACACACACACAAACACACGCACACACACACACACACACACACACAATATCCCTTTGTTTTGTGTTGGAGACCACATTGCTTTGACTGGCAACTTGGACTTGAAATTACAAAATGTTAAAGTGAAGATGACTCTTAAAAGACCGCATGGCCATGTTTGATGTTTTTTTTTATTACAATATAAAGACCTATTGGTAAATATTCATTCACATATCCTTTCCAATCAACTTACTTGGACACGCCGACACCACACGAAATTTTCAATTGGTTGCATGACAGAAACAATTTCATCTGAATTATGTAGGACTGTATAAAGAATTGGACTTTACGAATATTTCTCAATATTACTTCAAGTCGCTACTTAACATTATTTTCGTTGTCGATCACTGAAAATGAGAATGGAATCTGGTCGAAACGATTCCCGATTTATCTTTGTAACTGTATATTGATCGAATCCACGCGGCCACTCGTGGGAAGTTGAACAGCGCTATCAGTCACTTGACGTATATCGCCAAAAAACTGAATATCAATGTAAATTTGTGTTGTGTATAGCATACATAGATAGATTTAAGTTTCGCACAGGATCTTCGGATCTTCCGTGTGGCAGAATCGCTTAGCACGCTGCGTGTTTATAATGTCCGACCGGAAGGAGAGAAGTTAATCGAGTCCCGCAGGACTTTTTCCTTTTATTTCTTTTTTCTTTCTTTTTTTTCAGCAGTTCAGGTTCACTCTGATGTCATGAACACAGCTACTCTATTTTCCTTGTTTTGTATTGGAGTTTGGAGGTTGGGTTTGCTTCATTAATTTTGTCACACGTAATGTTGTAAATTGCCCCTTTATACAGTGCCACGCTTGCTACCATTCGTTTTCTCTTTCCTTTTCTCTTCATTTAGATTTTGTTCTTGGTATACTGTAGCAGGATATTTAGGAACGTGTACGTTTAGATAACTAACAGGAATGGGAACTGAATTAATTAACTCTAGTCCAGGTGTATGGCGTCTCGCTTATCTGTTTGGAATTCCAGGTTGTTATTGTTTGACCAAAACGGAGTTAAAGACAGGCAGGGAAGGAAGTGACTTGATATTGCTTCATATTATATGAGGAATTTCGGGCAATACCTTTCCAATTAGTGTAGTGATTATGACAGGGTTCTCTGTCGTTTATTTTCGTCATGGCTGTTTCACTAGTTTAGCCATAGGTGATATGTGTTGCTGGCATCTGGGAGAATAGAACAGATCAGTACCAAACTGGAATAGCCCTATAAGCAATGTGGTAAGCATTCAATTTGTTGCATTATCTTTCTTCTTTAAAGTCAATCACTACTGATCGAATTACACCATTTATATAATATGGCACGTTTCACTGGTAGTTTAGGAAAAGGGAGCTAATTCAATGCACGATGCAATGATATGTGCTGCCATTGATTTTAGAGACGTCATTGTGGTGTGGTGCTGGTGGTGGTAAGGGAATAATTGCTTTTAAATTAATGAGACAATCCTCGGAACTTTGCATCAAGACCGTATTCCCATCTAGAATATAATGCATTTTCGTGCGGCGTTTTTTTTTTTAATCCTGACGTGGACATTATTTTTCTTTATCTTGTTTTTAATTCAAGAATGTTATATCTGAATTTGTTCGATTTAGTTACGGTTTCAATGCATCTTGTTTACCATCTTCTCTGACATTAAATTGATGGTTTTTAAATTTGACATTGTCTGTCTATTTGTCTGTTTATGGTCATAAAACACTGCTATAACAACTAAAACATTTGTTTCACTTGTCACACGCAATGCTATGGATTGCAGTTGTGCATGCAGTTTTCCTTTTGCCACCTCTCGTTTTTCTCTCCCCTTTTCCCTCACTTTGGTTTTGTTATACTGCAGATGGGAATGATTACAATAACATAACCCAACTTGAAGTAGGAATGAGAACTGAATAAATTAACTCTAGGCCAGGCGT
The DNA here is from genome assembly GCF_964275005.1 of Diadema setosum. NCBI lineage: Eukaryota > Metazoa > Echinodermata > Echinoidea > Diadematoida > Diadematidae > Diadema > Diadema setosum. Next base: position 36,072,882 of record NC_092703.1, read on the forward strand.
ATATAGCGTCTCGCTCATCTCTTTGAAATTTCAGGTTGTCATTGTTCGATCAACGGAGTTGAAGACAGGCTTTATGTTGCTATTAAGGTAGTGTACGTTTAAATAACTTGCAGGAATGGGAGCTGAATTGAATAACTCTAGTCCAGGTATATGGCGTCTCGCTCATCTCTTTGAAATTCCAGGTTGTTAATGTTTGAGCCAATAACGAAGTTGTAGACAGATTTTATGTTGCTATAGAGGTATCTTGTGCCACATGAGTGGAAGGCATCACTGTTTAGTAGTAGTAATGAACTTTTTCATGTTGTAAATGGTATAAAGATATAAATTTCACATCCAATCTTCGGGACAGCCGTGTGGCTTTAGTCGTTTAGCGCGCTGCATGGTCATTATGCACTACCTTAGGACGAGATGTTCGAGACCCGCAGGACGCTATCATTTTTTCTCTCTCTCTTTCTTTGTTTTTCTTTTGGCAGTTCAGCTTTATTCCGATCGGCGATGTCATTTATCGTATTATCTTATCAAGTATACTACCCCGCGACACACAGTCACTCAAGTTCTTTTTTTTTTTTTTTTGTCGGAGGCTGGAGGTTGGATTTGCTTCATTTATCATATGTATTGTTTAAATTGCCCTTGGTACAGTGCCCCGCTTGCCACCTTTCCTTTTCTCTTTCCTTTTCTCTACGTTTGTTCCTGTTACACTGTCACAAGACAGATCGGAAAATAACTTACATAACTCAACTGGAGCAGGAATGGCAACTGAATGAATTAACTCTAGGCCAGGTGTATGGCGTCTCGCTCGTCTCTTTGAAATTCCAGGTTGCTATTGTTTGACCCAATAACAGAGTTGTAGACAGGTTTTATGTTGCCATAGAGGTATCTTGTGCCACATGAGTAGAAGGCATCATTGTTTAGTAGTAGTAATGAACTTTTTCATGTCCCTCCATGTCAATTATAGTGTGTTTAAAGGGGTTGTGTGTCTATCTGCCAAAGAAAAGGAAAAACTTTTATTTTCGTCATGGCTGTTTCTCTATACGTAGCCGTAGGTGATGAGTGTTGTTGGTATCTGAGCAGTGAAGAACAGAGTATCAGGCTAAAATCCCCCTTAGTTATACGCGCTAAGCGTTCAATTTGATATAATCTGTATTTATGTAGTCAGTCACTGCTAATGGAGTTACAGAATTATGTTATGACACGTTTCACTGAAAGTTTGTAAAGCAAAGTTTATGGACAAGGCAAGCAATTGTACATGAATAATACCATTGATTTCAGAGGGAAATTATGCTATGCCTAAATGTAAGGGTATCATTGCTTTGGAATTGCTGAGACAATATGCTTGGCACGAGGGCTTCCACTTCTAATAACTGATCCCTTTGAAGATGTTTCGGTCACTGGTGATCGTCATGATTCATCTTTCACGTAGAAGCTTACGTTCCACACTCTTAGTTCGAGAAGACTTACCATCATACTTCAAATTGTGATTAAAGGATTAAAGACTCAAAATCAGACAAGTTGACGTGTTATGTCTATGGGAGGTGATTTTTTTAAAACCATGTATTGACTTGACAACGTTTAAGCACCTTTATCTCAGCTGATTTTGCTCCATTTCCTCTGTAACTTAAGTATGTGGTAACTGAGACAATAAGCTGCAGGAATCATGCATTTTATTTTTTTCAAATCTCCTCATCAGGTTGATAATTTTGCAGCTGAAAACTGAAAATGAGAATGGAATGTGGACCAAACGATTCTCTAATCATCTTTCACATATAAGCTTACGTTCCTCATTCTCGTCAAGACGTACATGGCCGAGAGTATAAAGGCGACGTCACCAGAGACGTGAGGTTGCACACGTACGGGTTCGAACCCCGTAAGAGCACGAAACAAAATACTTATATCTTTAACTTTTTTTTTCTATATCTTTTCACTCCGTTTGTTTTTGTTATACTGCAGATGGGAATGATAACATTAGCATAATCCAACTTGAAGTAGGAATGAAAATTGAATTGATTAACTCTAGGCCAGGTGTATAGCGTCTCGCTCATCTCTTTGAAATTTTAGGTTGTCATTGTTCGACCAACGGAGTTGTAGACAGGCTTTATGTTGCTACAGGCGGTATCTCGCGTCATATGAGTGGAATGCATATGCTGCTTAGTATTAGTAATGAACTTTTTCTTGTCACTCCCTGCCAATATTATAGTGTGTTTGAAGGGGTTGTGTGTCGTTCTGCCAAAGAAAAGGCAAAACTTTTATTTTCAGCATGGCTGTTTCTCTATACGTAGCCGTAGGTGATGAGTGCTGTTGGCATCTGGGCAGTGAAGAACAGAATATCAGGCTAAAATCTCCCTGGGTTATACGTGCTAAACGTTCAATTTGATATATCTTTCTTTATGTAGTCAATCACTGCAAACGGAGTTGCAGAATTATCTTTTGAATCGTCTCACTGAAAGTTTGTAAAGCAAAATTTATGGAATATGAAGCAATGGTGCATGATTAATACCATTGATTTCAGAGGCGAAATTATGATATGCCTCAGGGGGCTAATCCAGGGAAGACCGCAACCGGCGCCTTATTTTTTGTTGAAACAAAAGAAATGAAAAGGAAAAAAATGGGGGAGGGGTGCGTGCGCCCCCCTTTAATTTTGTAAACGCGCCCTCTCTTTACGGAATTCCTGGATCCGCCCCTGTGCCTAAATGTAAGGGTGACATTGCTTTCGAATTGCTGAGACAATGTGCTTGGCACTCCTTCCACTTCTAATTATCCCTTTTGAAGATGTGTCGGTCACGGTTGATCGTCATGATTCATCTTTTACGTAGAAGCTTGCGTTCCACAATCTTGGTTCGAGGAGACTTACCGTTTAGTTACGTGGTTAGAAGCGATGTCTCTTTCTTTATTTTGATAGAGGTAATACCGCTTTCGTCCAGGTACAATTCACATTGTCATGTAAACAAACACACACTCTACTTATTTTTGTTTTGTATTGGACGCTTCATCGCTTTTACTGCTGGAAAATTTCACAGGCTTGTCGCTGTAAGGGATTTCATTATTTTTCTTTTTTCTTAGGCAGTTCAGCTTCACTCCGATGTCATTTATTTTACTATTTCATCAAGTATACACACCCCACCAACATAAACACGCAATTTCCCTTGTTTTGTATCAGAGGTTAGAGTGTTTCTATTGCTCATGGGAATTTTTGGTTATCGCCAAATAACAATTCATTTAGCTGAACATAGATACTCAAGCAGCAGAGCCCTTAAAATGGGTCAGTAAGTAGTTACAATATATATAGCACCATATTTCGTCCAGGTATAAACCTCATTGTCATGTAAAGACACACATACTGTACTGTAATATGATGTAACAGGATAGGTAGGAATGTGGACGTTTACATAACTAGCAGGAATCGGTACTGAATTGCTGAACTCTATAGTTCAGGTGTATGGCGTCTCGCTCATCTCTTTGAAATTCCAAGTTGTTATTGTTTGACCTAATAACGGAGTTGTAGACAGGTAGGAAAGGAATGGGCTTTATATGGCTTCAGTACGAGGTATTTCGTGCTACAATATGCCAAGTTTGGTGCTTATGACGGGGTTCTATGTCCTTTGTTTTCGTCATGGCTTTTTCATTAGTATCCGTAGGTGATAATTATGTATTGTTGGCATTTGGGGCAGTAGAACAGATCAGTATCAAACTGGAATCACCCTGAGTAATGAGGTAAGCATTCAATTTGATACATTATAATTTCTTCTTTAAAGTCAATCACTATTGATGGAAATACACAATATTATGATATGGCACGTTCGACTGGTAGTTAATGCACCATGAAATCACATGTGCATGAGTGCTGCCATTGATTTCAGAGACGTCATTGTTGCGTGGTAATGGTGGTGGTGGTAAAGGAATCATTGCTTTTAAATCAATGAGACAACCCTCAATACCATGCGTGTTCTTGCGGACACGTTTGTTATCCTGATGCGAACATTTTTCCTTTTTCTTTTCCTTTTATCAAAAAATGGTTATATCTAAAGTTGTTTCTTTCCCTTAACATGTGTGTGTGTGTGTGTGTGTCTGTGTGTGTCTGTGTGTGTTGTGCGTGTGTTTGTGTGGATGTTCCTAGGCAGAGTGGTAGACCAGCGATTTACGCTACGGTTTACTGCATTTTTAATTTTAAGTTAGTTTCTTCTCTGACATTAAGTTGATGGTTTTTAAATTAGACATTGCCTATTTGTCAGTCTATGCTTAAGACTATGCTATGACATCTGAAACATTTCCTTCACTTGTATCATGCAAGGATATAAATTGCAGTTGCGCAGTTTTGCTCTTCCCACTTCTTTTTTCCCTTTCCTCTACTTTTGTTTAAGTTATACTGCAGATGTGAATGTTTCTACTAACATAATCCAACTTGAGTATTTGGAATGAAAACTGAATTAATTAACTCTAGGCCAGGTGTATAGCTTCTCGCTCATCTCTTTGAAATTTCAGGTAATTATTGCTCGTCTATCGGAGTTGTAGACTGGCTATCTGTTGCTATAGAGGCATCTCGTGCCACATGAGTGGAAGGTATACACTGTTTAGTATTAGTTAAGAGCTCTTTCATGACACACACAGCCAAGTACAGTGTGTTTGAAGGGGTTGTGTGTCATTCTGCCTATAAAAAAAGCAAATCTTTATTTTCGCCATGGCTACTTCTCTATTCGTAGCCATGGGTGATGGATGTTGTTGGCATCTTGGCAGTAAAGAATCGAGTATAATGCTATAATCCCCCTGGTTAGGTTCTAGGCGTTCAATTTGATATATCTTTCTTCTTTACTATGTTAATCACTGCTGATGGTATTACAGAATTATGTTACGACACGTTTTACTCATAGCTTACAAAGCAAAGTTTATGCACTATACAAGTAATGGTGCATGAGTCCTATACCATTGATTTTAGATGCGAAATTATGGTATGCCTGTATGTAGGGGTGTCATTGATTAGGAATTAATGAGACGATTAAGCACTCCTTCCACTTCTAATTGTCCCCTTTAAATGTGTGTCTATCACGTGGGATCGTCAAATAAATTATCATTAACGTATTAGCTTACGTTCACTACTCTTGGTTGGAGGAGACCTACAGTTACATGGTTAAAGACGCCGTCTCTTTCGCAGGAGCCGTACGTTTTGGCACGTGAAATTTTAGAATAACCTTATAGGATGATAAGCAAGAATAGTTGAAGAGTTTGTTTGCAAAAACCGATAAGACCATATTTGCCAAATGGAGATATTTGCGATTAAAGATAAAGAAAAATAAGGAGGATAATAAAGTTTTTACTTCTTCTGACCATTACTTCAAAAATGTACCTTTACTATGTAGTGACCAATATATCATTTAAAAGGTATTATTTTGTACTCTATGACAGAGACCGTACTTCAAAGTCGTCAAAAATGGACTTATCGGTTTTTGGGGAACAAACTCTTCAGTTTTTCTTTTGCCCTTTTTTCTTCAATTGAGGTAATGCCATTTGATATTCGTCCAGGTATAAATCACATTCTCATGTAAACAGACACACTTGCTCTATATGCCTTTGTTTTGTATGGGAGGCTTCACTGCTTGTACTGCTGGTAAATCTCACAGGCTTGTATATGGCTTGTTATGGTAACAAGATTAGAGGGAATCATATTGGTTATGTGAATAAGTGTCAAAGGTGATGTTTTAAAAGGCCAATGTTGATACCAAGATGATTATTAAAACACTCGTCATGTTTAATTTGTTCGTGTCGAGGATCACTGGGTGAATACACTGTAGCCCTATGTACTCAAAAGCCTGTAAATCGACTTAGTCGCACACGCACAGAATTTCCACTTAGTTTGTGTGACAGAAAAAAAAAATGATCTGAATAATGTAGGTCCAAAAAAAGTTCAACTAAATATCTCAATATAACTTCAAGGTGCTATATCACATTCTTTTCTTTGTCGATCACAGATGACCGACATCTGATGACCCCAGCGTATCACCTAACTCGTCCTCACGGTGACGAGTTTCATATCTCGTTTTTTTTTTTTTATTCTTCTTTCTTTCTGGACAATTTTGTGTCGTCAATATCTCAAGAATGACATTACGGAATAACATGACATTTTCAGTCAACATGTCTCATGACAAAATCTAGCCACAATAAGGTTTTCATGACAGTAACATATCTTTGACGTCATCTAGGCGCCATTTTGTGATTTTCGGACCTTGTCACATGATCGATCATAACTTCATAACTAGATGTCATTTCTGTATCATTTTCGCTGGACATAAAGTTCAGGTCACGCTCTATCTTACTTTTTAACGCTAGTTACCCAGGTCATCATTAGGCGCGCGTAAGCGCGCGTCAAAATTTTAAAAGGCTCAAAACGACTTCCCAATGGGAAATCTCGAAGTTTCAGACAATTTCAAGCGTTTCAAACATTTTCTCGCGCGCGCGTCCGTCCGCGCAATTTCGCGCAAAGAGCGCGTAAACAACATGGAAATGCAATTTTTTGACTGATTTGGATTCCTGATACTTTGAGTAACAATATCCATTGATTTCCGATCGATTTCGACCCATAACAAAGGAATGCACAGGCGTCAAAGTTGAAATTCCGCACGCGCGTCTTTCTGCAAATATAGTGAAAAAACATGTCTTTGTTTATTTCGTCATAGCTCTTTAAATCGTCCGTTGACCCTATATTTCTATTGCATATTACAAAAGCATATAAATTGTAAATAACATTCCAAGTATCAATATTGCCAGGAAAACTCGATGACGTCATAATATCGTCATTTTATATAAAAAAGTGGAATTGATTTTTTTGAGGTACTGTTTCTGACATTCATTTGCTCGTATCTCTGTTGTTTAACCTCAGTATTATCCCAAATTCAGATATGTTGTACTTTGAACATTTTCCTCTCAAGTCCATGTGATGGTTTTGAAATATGATGACGTCATCATACTAGAAATTGTGATTAAAGGTAAAGACTCAAAATCGGACAAGTTTACGTGTTATGTCTGTGGGAAGTGATTTTTTTTTTCAAACCATGCAATGACTTGACAACGTTTAAGCACCTTTACCTCATCTGATTTTGCTCCATTTCCTCTGAAACATAAATATGTTGTAGCTGAGACAATAAGCTTTAGTAATCATGCATTTTATGTTTTCAAATCTCCTCATCAGGTTGATAATTTTGTAGTTTAAAACTGAAAATGAGAATGCAATCTATACGGAACGATTCCCAATTTTTCTTTGCAACTGTATATTGATCGAATCCACGCTGCCACTTGTGGGAAGTTGAATAGCGCCATCACAAGTCAACACTGTCACGATAGTATTTAGATTTAAGTTTCGCACTCGAACTGATCTTCAGGACAGCCATGTGGCATAATCAGTTAGCGCGCTGGTTGTTCATAACGCCATACCGGAAGGCGAGAGGTTCGACTCCCGCAGGACTTTTATCCGTTCTTTCTTTTTTTCTCTTTTTTTCGGCAGTTCAGGTTTACTCCGATGTCATTTATCGTATTATTTTATCAAGTGTACGTAACCCGTGAACACGGCTGCTCTATTTCCTTTGTTTTGTATTGGAGTTTAGAGATTGGGTTTGCTTCATTAATTTTGTCACACTTAATGTTGTAAATTGCCCCTTGTTACATCGTCCCGCTTGCCACCTTTCGTTTGCTCTTTCCTTTTCTCTTCATTGGCTATTGTTATACTGTAACAGGATAGGTAGGAACATATACGTTTAAATAACTTGCAGGAATGGGAGCTGAATTGATTAACTCTAGTCCAGGTGTATGGCGTCTCGCTCATCTCTTTGAAATTCCAGGTTGTTAATTGTTTGACCCAATAACGGAGTTGTAGACAGGTTATATGTTGCTATAGAGGTATCTTGTGCCACACGAGTGGAAAGCATCACTGTTTAGTAGTAGTAATGAACTTTTTCATGTTGTAAATGGTATAAAGATTTAAGATAAATATATATATATGAATAAAAAAATATTAAAGATACATTTCACATCCAATCTTCGGTACAGCCGTGTGGCTTTATAGTCGCTTATCGCGCTGCATGGTCATTATGCACTACCTCTCTCTTTCTTTGTTTTTCTTTTGGCAGTTCAGCTTTATTCCGATCGATGTCATTTCATCGTATTATCTTATCAATTATACTATCCCACGACACACAGTCACTCAAGTTCCTTTTTTTTTTGTCGGAGGCTGGAGGTTGGATTTGCTTCATTTATCATACGTATTGTTTAAATTGCCCTTGGTACAGTGCCCCGCTTGCCACCTTTCCTTTTCTCTACGTTTGTTCCTGTGTTGAATACACCGTCACACGACAGGTCGGAAAATAATTTACATAACTCAACTGGAGCAGGAATGGCAACTGAATGAATTAACTCTAGGCCAGGTGTATGGCGTCTCGGTCATCTCTTTGAAATTCCACGTTGTTATTGTTTGACCCAATAACGGAGTTGTAGACAGGTTTTATGTTGCTATAGAGGTATCTCGCGCCACATGAATGGAATGCATACGCTGTTTAGTATTAGTAATGAACCTTTTCATGTCCATCCCTGCCAAGAAAAGTGTGTTTGACGGGGTTCTGTGTCATTCTGCCTACGAGAAAGCAAAGTTTTATTTTCGCAATGGCTGTTTCTCTATGTGTAGCCGTGGGTGATGGGTGTTGTTGGCATCTGGGCAGTAAAGAACCAAGTATCATGCTATAATACCCCCCCCCCGTTAGGTTCTAAGCGTTCAATACGGTGATATATCTTTCTTCTTTATTATATCAATCACTGCTGATGGAATTACAGAATTATGATATGATACGTTTCACTCAAAGCTTAAAAAACAAAGTTTATGCACGATACAAGTAATGGTGCATGAGTCCTATAGGCCATTGATTTTAGATGAGAAATTATGATATGCCTATAGTAGTGGTGTCATTGATTAGGAATTAATGACACGATTAAGCACTCCTTCCACTTCTAACTGTCCCCTTTGAATGTGTGTCGATCACGTGAGATCGTCATAAATTATCATTCACGTATAAACGTACGTTCAAAGTGTACTCTTAGTTGGAGGAGACCTATAGTTACATGGTTAAAGGTGATGTCTCTTTCGCTAGAGCTGTACGTTTAGCCCGTTTTCTTTTGCCCTTTTCTCTTTAATTGAGGTATCACTTTCGTCCAGGATAAATCACATTCTCACGAAAACAGAATCACTTGCTCTATATCCCTTGTTTTGTATCGGAGGCTTCATTGGTTTTACTGCTGGTAAATCTCACAGGCTTGTATATATATAGCTGTATGAGCTCTCTGAACTGATCATTGTGATAGCAAGATTAGAGGGAGTCATATTGGTTATGTAAATAATGGTCAAAGGTCATGTTTTAAAAGGCCACTGTTAAAGCCAGGATGGTTATAAACACTTAATTGTCATGTTTTATTTGTACGTGTCGAGGATCACTTGGACCCCGTTTACAGTGCGAGGCTCGGCCGCGGCTCGGCCGCGGCTCGGCCGCGCCGAGCCCACCTTCATTTCGGTGTAAACGCGCAAAAGGCCAAATGCGGGGCCAAAATTGGCCTCGCATTAGGCCACGCTCTCGAGGTGGTCTCGGCCGCGGCCGAGCCGCGGTCGCGCCCGGCCCTTTTCTCAGTGTAAGCGCAAACTGGGCTAAATGCGCGGCCAATTTTAGTCTGGCTTCCAAACCCTCGCCTGTACTATTTCCCTATTCAGGATATTAACCGCTTCAACGTCGAAAACTAGGATAGTTTAAGGTGGTTTTGTCCTGCAAAGGATTTTCTCCTTCGGCAAAGGCCTTTACCCGAACGGCGACTTCGTCGCCACGGAATTCAGTTGGCAAAGGATCTGAAAACCAGACAATACCAAATTGCGTTTGTTTAAAAGTAGAGCTCCACCACGACAAAATATTGAAAGGTTTGAATCAAAAGCGCGACCGAGCCCGGCAGTGTAAACGGACTAAATTGCGGGGCTCGGCCTCGCAATTGAGGTTGGCCTTGGCCGCAGCTTGGCCGCGGCTCGGCCCAGCCCCGCACCGTAAACGGGGTCTAAGTTTATGCACTGTACGTACTCAAAAAGTCCGTAAATCGACTTAGTCGCACACGCACAGAATTTCCACTTAGTTTGTGTGACAGAAAAACAAATGTGATCTGAATAATGTAGGCCCAAAAAGTTCAACTAAGTATCTCATTATAACTTCAAGGTGCTATATTACATTCTTTTCTTTGTCGATCACGGATGACCGACATCTGATGACCCCAAGCGTATCACCTAACTCGTCTTCAGTGTGACGAGTTTCATATCTCGTTTGGTAATATCATCTACGTTGATTTGTACTATTCAAAGTGATTACGACTTGTTGGAATATCACACAACTATTCAACTCACAACTTATGCAAGACGTTATGAATGAAAAATAGCAAAAACATTAATGGGGTTTCTCCTTATGATTTTAACGCTTTCTACTTCATATTCCTCCTCATATCTTTTTTTTTTTTTCGAGTAATTAGTTTTTACTGTAATGAGCGGGATGAGGCCGTGGTTTATTACGGATCTGGAATATGCTCTACGTTCTCCTTTTTCTGTACATGAGACCGGGTCAAAGCGGACAATCTTGACAATTCTCAATGCATTTTCCCTTTTCTTTTCTCTCTTTTTTCTCCTTTGTTAGGGGAAGTAACAACGAGAAACTTCCAGTTCAAATCCAGTTTACTCTACGCTTTATCAAGTTCCTTTTCAGCACATAATGGTTACCCTATCAGGGTCCTACTCATTGCCATATAGGCTTTCATATTTCATTCGTGTTGTAAATATACGCTACTCCGATATGTTATGCTATACCTGTGATAGATTAGTGGATAGAATTTCTTTTTTTAATGCATTATCAGCATTTGTAGGATTGATACATAGATGTGAACTTCGGCAGACAGATAATGCATTCGAAGACTGCTCCCTGCGCAGTATCAGTAATTAGTGCTGGTTTCTTATGGCCAAATTAGAGGTCATACTTGGATATAGTTTGAAGAAAAAAAAAGTACTTCATGTAATTGTTACGCTTAACAAGCGACGTAAGATTACTGCGGATAATCTTACAAGTCTCCAAAACAGCTTAAAAGAAATTGACTGGTCTTTTGTATACAACACTACCGATGTCAACTTGTCTTATGACTACTTCATATCTACTATTACCTCCGAAATCGTTAACCATATTCCCCAGCGTAACATAAAAGATAGATATAAGCAAATTCCAAGACTCCCGTGGATAACCCAGTCTATATTAAGATCTATAAATAGGAAAAATAATTTATTTTATAAATACAGATGCAACCCTACTGAAAAAAAAATAAGAAAAAATATGTGTCATACAAAAACACACTACCAAATTATTACGTAAGCAGAAGAAAAATTTTTACGTAAATCAGATAAGTGAATATAAAAATGATATTAAAAACACATGGAAAACATTTAAAAAAATGCTATGAATACACCTAATAATTCATCTAATATTTCTGAAGTTTGATGGGGCAATGCCTCCAGCAACACTTCCACCGGCATGGCTGAAATTTTCAATGGCTTCTTCTCTTCAATTGGACAAAATCTTTCTCAAAATATTCCTCTTTCTAGTAAAACTTTTAGTGATTTTTTAGATACCCTTAACTCCAAAACTATATTTTTTGACCCTACATATAAAGAAGAAATACTAAAGATCGTTGCCAATTTGAAAGAAGGAAAAAGTCCTGGCCACGATGGAACTGACAACCACTTGATAAAAAACATAATTCCTCAAATAGTGGATCCCTTAGTACACATTATCAACTCATCGCTTGCAACTGGCCATGTGCCAAATAGCATGAAAATTGCGAAAGTAATTCCTATTTACAAGAAAGGGGAGAAGGATGATGTCAATAATTTTCAACCTTTCCATTTTGGATTCAGGGAAAATCACAGCACAACACACGCATTACTCGCCCTCATCGACAAAGTCACACACGCACTCGACACATTGTCACACACAATAGGTATCTTCTTGGACTTCTCCAAGGCCTTTGACACGATTTACCATGGAATACTTCTCGCCAAATTATCCCATTATGGCATACGTGGAAAGGCCTTAGAGTGGTTCACGAGTTACCTATCAAATAGATCCCAATTTGTACATGTCAACGGCTTTGACTCTCAATAAAACGATTACATGTGGTGTTCCACAAGGGAGCTTACTAGGCCCATTGTTAGTCATTATTTATATCAATAATATTCATAGATCCTCGGAGAAACTATCATTCATATTATTCGCGGATGACTCTAATCTTTTCTTTTCCCACCCTGACCCAAATATCTTAGCAAGAACAGTAAATGAAGAACTGAAAAATGTCATACAATGGATATAGGCAAATAAATTGTCATTAAATATTCAAAAAACAAAATTTATGCTGTTTAGTAACTCTTTAGATAGCTTCCCAGGCAATATAACATTTGATACTACTCCCCTAGAAGAAGTTTCTACCTTTAAATTTCTTGGTGTTTGCGTTGATAACAAGCTTTCATGGAGGAATCATATTGATAACATATGTAAAATTATTTCACGTAACATTGGCGTAATGAACAGATTAAAATATTATCTTCCTTCATCTGCATCATTAACTCTTTATTCTAGTTTGATACTACCTTATTTAAACTACGGTATCCTTGCTTGGGGTAATACATATCAGATATTACTTGATAAACTTTTTCTTTTGCAAAAGAAAGCGCTCAGAATTGTTTTTAACCTAAATACTCGAGACCATACAGATCCTTTGTTTTTTGACCACAAAATACTAAAAAGAAAAGATTTGTATGTGTTTCAACTTGGCCAGTTCATGTTTGATTATAACAGCAACTTTTTACCCAAAATATTTCACGACTCATTTCATCGACACAGTCATGTATATAACTATTCTACGCGACGATCCGACGAATTCCATCTTCCATTAATCGTCGTTCACACCACGAAGTGGCACTTTGGCGCGTGGTTCGCGAAAACCGCGTTTCGAGAAAAACGCAATCAAAGTTTTACAAATTTTGAAATCGTCAACTCGAGTGGATTTCTGTAACTAAACATGATAAATTGTACATGAACGGAGAGAGGAGAACTTCTTCTTTACATTCACATGCCAATTTCAAATAATAAATGTGAAATATTGCGACCACGAGGCAGGGAACAATTGTGCCGGTTCGTGGAATAAATCATACGCGTAAACCGCGGTTCGATTGTTTCCACGAAGTGGCACATTGGGTCGCGCCCCATTGTGTCCTGTGTATTCGCGAGTACAATACGAGGTTTTCTGAGATGCGATATTGAAATTGCTCTTACGATCGCTTTTGGGGGATACATATATGGTTTACTGATTAGAAAATCAAGAAGGATATTTCTCTCACCAACTTCTATGATTTTTTCAAATCGAGGAGATAATATATTAACACCATAAAGTTGCAAACATAATGTTTCACTTCGTGAACGAAATCATACGCCCAAATCGACGTTTCATTAATTCCACGAAGTGGCACATTGCACGCGCGCGCGACGTACTGTACGTGCGCCTTGTTCACAACAATGAGGTATTCGCGCGTGTTGCAATTTCCGAATTACTTTCAATCATTCCTGCAGCCTTTACAGTGAAAATTTAAACAGTTTCGCTATTTTATTATAAACCCCAAATGTCTTCTTGGCTATATATCACAAGAACAATTCCATGTAATAAAAACAAGAAGTGTTGCTGTTATGTTCAGGACTTTCTGTGTTTATGATGACAAGGGGTTGATTCCTAATCAAAATTATTCACCTCATCTGTACATTTACTCCAATGTATACTGATCTTCTTTTTTCTTGCTTAATTCTATGTTTCACCATGCTCACAGTTATGTTCAACGTCTCATAACTTCATATGCAGACTTTATTTTACAGTTAAGTCTACTTTCTCTCCCTCTCTCTCCTGGAAGCAATCTCATGCCTACCTCATCCCCCATCAACTGCCCGTATCCAGTCTCTTTTTTTTTATCATACTTATTATTCTAAAAGAATACTCACTACTTTCAATCGTCTAAAAAACAAAAAACAAAAACAAATCCACGTGATAAAGGTTGAAGAAAGAATGTACGAAAGAAATGATAAAATCAATCCCCATAAATCATTTTCTTGTTAAGTGATGAAAACACTTCATATTTTATTTCGTTCTTCACTGACAAAGAAAAATGGTCAGTTGATAAAACAATGACAATGATCTTTTACACCATTTCAGACTTGAAAAAGTGCTTACATTTCAAAAATGTAATCGAAATTAAGTATTAAAAAATTGACAGTACATTTCAAAACTACATTGTCAGCTTATTGTTATAACATAATTATATTCTGAAGGTATTTGAAAGAATAGGCCTAGATAATTATATTTCTATACACACGTTATAGCTAGCTGCGGAAAGGGTTACAAATAACACTGAAGAAGTTTCTTGTTTTTTCTGCCAGATAAGACGAAGAAACTTAATAATTATTCTGTGGAACACGTACCTGCGTCCCCTTAATTAACACCAACGTCCATTACCCTGCATATCAGCACTTTAAAACGCATCAGCGATCACTAATTCTACGTTTAATTAGATCATTGACTTTCAGCACAGTGTATTACGGCTCAGGAGGTGAAATAATTAAATGAATAGATCAACTTTTTTTTTTTCTGAATGTACAATATATGGGGTATATGTTGTACCGCCAAATCAAGATGCGTGCTGAAATTAACAAAAGCGTGTAATTTACAACCCTCCCATACACTACTGGAAGTAGAAGGGAACATCTATTTATTGTTCTTTGTTGTTGTTAAATTCTCAATTTGTCATTTTTACTCTACTTGTAACGCCTGCAAACATCTATGCTGTGTTTGTATCAAAGATGTATTAGGATAATTTTCTTATAACGTTACAGGTTATGTACACTGTCATTCTTGCTATAAAAAACAATATGATAAATTGCCTTGGTTCGTAGATTTTGAATATTTTTTAATTGAGTCTAGTAGAATACAGTACATGAGGTGCTTTTTTCCATTATTGATTGTCATGATATTCAAGTTCTGCTTGAAACTAACAAACATGCTAATCACAACGGTATTGCAATAAACATGTTTCAAATTACAGAAAATTGATATTGATATGATACATCCATAAATGGTATCAGTCATGACATTTAAAAAAAAAAGATACATCAAATGCAAGATGCTGCACTAGTATATTTACACGCAAGAAATTTTTTTCATAATGATAGATGATTAATGAGACATTAATGTTGTATCACATCTAAACCCATTCAGTTGTGATTATGATACATTTCTCACAAAAGTGAAACTTGAAAAGGCCACTCGAGTGTATATGCCAATGTAGCGAAGTACCCATATGGATATTATCATTAAGCAAACTGATTTGAATTATGGAGTGAACAGTAATGTGTTGTGCATTCTATATTACATTTTGAGCCTGCATCACAAAACCAACAAAAAGTCGCCAGACATTGATTTTCAGTTGAGGGCAGATTCTTATAGAGCAGACTCTGAGCTTTAAAATGATGAATAACTAAATTCAAATGGACTCCCCTAACCTATCTAAATACTAGAAAGCACACACTCTGAAAAAATGAGATTGAACTGAGAAAAGAGGCTATGAAGAACAGGGTCTATTTAAGCACTTAATCTTCACCAAGTCGTGCTAGCTGTGCAATAAAAGGGACTAGACACACCGGAACAACAACCACCGTAACAACAATAAAGGAATTATCAGATTGAACTGAAATTGAGCATGTACTATTAACACATTCTGCCCTCGATTATTGCCAACTTTCAAAGCAGTACAATTATCTTTTCAAAAGTTATTAAATTTGAAAGTGAATAGTGAGTAAAGGATTTCAAGAAATGAAAAGAGGACTATAAGACATACCTGATCATTCTGTTCTCCCCCAAAAATGGGTTGTAGAAAACTGCTGAAAACACACTCTCTCATTCATGTTATGATCCCAAACTAAAGAATAATATAGAAGGATAGCTCTTTCAGAAAATATGAAAAACTCAGGACTGACTCGGTTGACCCATTTTAACTTTTTGAGTCCTCACGTAAAATCAAGGGGTGCGACTTTTAGTTTGCTTTGTGATGCACGGTCCATTTACAGTGGTGAAACATAGTACATTTGTATCACCAAATTTTGTTTGAATCATAGTTCTTCGAATATTTTTAATTAAATAAAAAAAACCCCACATTGCTCTAGGGATAGGCAGGTGCTTTCGTTTGCTAAACATGTCTTTTATCATCAATCTTACGACAATAGGATAACTGAACCTAAAGATCATTTGAAATAATTACATGGACACATGAGTTAAAGTAAGGCCTGACATCACTGTCAACCATTGGTGGTAAAGATGTTAGGAAGGGGTGTTTATGCTTGAGAGTCTTGAGGAAAAAAAGAAGAAAAACATTGCAACGGTTGGCATGTATAATTTCTCCACTAGTTGCTGAAGTACACTTTCGTTACACAGTACTGGCGGTGAAACATTGTCCTCTGAATCCGAACCGCTGTAGAGGTGGGATTCTGGAGATGGAAGTACCCTGCACTGTTGGTATCTGGATTAATTAGATTGCAGAAACACAGACATGTAAATTATTACATGAATAATGTATCTTGGTGACCTTGTAAATCTTAACACATCCAGGGCCTTTTCTATCAAGAAAATATATAAACGCAATTTCAAAAATTATTCTGGATAGCTCTGTTACTTTTCAAATTGGTAAATGCATTGTCAGAATAATTGCAAAGAATATATATTCAACGATGAAGTAGCACAAGACTGTGAAGATGTTTCCCTGAAAACCTGAATGCATAATTCTCTAGAAATTAGGAATCTATCTTTTTTTTTCCGGCAAACAGCCCTGTGATTTTTTTTTTTGTTTCATTTTTAAATGGGTGTCTAGAATTTTCTTTCATCGTGCTATATGGTCTATCTACATCTTGATAAGGTCAAGTGAGGGTGTAGGCCTAAATAATCACATTATGTTTCGCTCCCTCGCAAATTAGTTTCATGTCTATGTAAAGTACTAGACTGTGATCCGTTTCATGAAAGCCCTAGGAGAGACTTTTCGCTCATAAGACACATCTATGAGAGATTTAAATATGTGATGACTCCATAAAACGGACCCGTCTGAGCCCTTGTTAATATTATTCCTAGTATTAGAGGTTCTACTGAACTTCTAACTGTTACAGATCATCTAGGTCTAGAAACTAGACTATTCTACAGGCACGAACATCATACACATTGACTTCTACGCAACTGACAAGCAAATAAAAAGGCGGAAGGTCTAAATAGGCAGACGTTTCTCCAGAAAAATAAAAAGGGTAATGCTGGCAAAGCGTGAATTTAATTTATGTTTTCTGGGGGGGGGGGGGTGTTGATAACTCATAGCATACACGGATCACAGTACGTGGGCTTGAAACTTGAAAGTTGCGTTCTACAGTATGAACATCAGACCCTTGTCTTGAACGTCTCTAATGTTACGTTATAGCGTTGTAATGTCAAGTCAAAATAAAAGTATGTCAAAATAATTTAGACCCCTAAAACCCAGGATAGCCAAAAGTACGACAAAATAAACACTATTTTCACAGATGACTAAAATCTACCCAGAGTTCTTACCTTCTTAAAAGCATGGTTCTTGGTCTTTCACTGGATATTGACGTGATATCGTAGCTTCGCTGCAAGTGGTCCGCGTACGGTGCGCGTAGCACGTCTTAACACAGGGCGTCTATGTACTGTGCCACTTCGTGAACTAAGCAACACACAGAGCAATTAATTCCACGAAGCGGCACATTCGTTAGTGCCACCTTTGTGAAATTACTGATCTGCGTTTTTGTGCATTGTGCCACTTGTAGAAATACTTGCTTTTGCATAAATAAGCATAATTCTGACCTGAGATTCTGTGAAATGATAGACAAATACATAACAAAAATGAAGAAAACAGAAAATTGATTTTCTACGCGATTTTGGCCAAAGTGCCACTTCGTGGTGTGAACGACGTAATGAGAACCGCACATGCCCAAAATACCTTTCTTTATACCGGACCCAGACTTTGGAATAATCTAGATAATAGCTTAAGAGATTCCCCCAAATTCTTCACATTTAAATACAAATTCAGAAAACACTTACTATCTACTTATAATTCTGGATAGTTTAAATTACTTTAATTCATGCTTGAAGTTTCACCTGTCCTGATGTCGCAGCACTTGGCGTGTTCTGTATGCAGACCTCTCTTTTCTCTTCTTTCCTCTTCCTTTCCTGTCTTTTGTTCTTCGAAGACTTGTATTGTTATTGTCTTCTCTCTTCTCGGTACTCTCTCGCGTCGTATATGTGTGTGGGTAACTGAATGTCTGTACGAGTGTGTCGTCCTTGTCATATTTTCCCGGTACACGCAGTTCAATGAACACTGTCTGGGCATTAGCATTGATACTCTATTCTTATTTCTTATTACTGCCGAAGCCAGCGTATCTCAAAATAACTATATTTTTACAAATGACTTAAGTGATTTATATCTAATACAATAGCTGTAAGAAAAAAACAACCTTAAATAATATATTGTTGCTCATTATTTATCTAGCGATCCACGTCCCACAAGCTTTGCTTTTTAGTGGATCGCTATTTTCCATAATTGAAGTTATTTTCCGAACGCTCACGAAGTATACATGCATTGTTCCTCGTAATTATTGTACATAATGTTGTTGTATATGATTTATTTCGTATACTACATGAATCTTTTGTAAACGTTTGGACAATAATCATTTCATGACATGTATACTTTGTATTATGTGTTGATTTTCGTTGATTGGAAATAAACTATGATTGAATTGAACAAGTACTGTCAGATATTTTTGTTTTTTGTTCTACAGGATACACAACTGCGGGTACAAGTGTAACCATGACCATGGCCTATAATCAACTTCTCAACGTTCTAATTACAGTCCTTCTCCATGGTAAGATATAAAAAGGATTCCGAAGCTTCCTTCACGTCTCTTCGTTTTTTTATTTTTATTTTTTTTTTTGTCTATTCGTGTTCTGGAAATTCCCGTCCGCTCCATTTTCTTCCTCATCAAATTTTCTCCTTTTGTTGCTTTTCATTTAACTATTCTTTCCTATGTAAGATTCAATGTACGCGAAATGAAACCTTAGTCGATTGAAATACTGTATCATATAGCTTTTTACTATTTCCATTATATGTAAATGCTTTTTACCTCATACTCCATTATCCTTTCTTTCCTCTTCTTCCTTTTGTCTTTTTTCTTTTGATCTACCAGTAACATTTACAACATCCGAACATCTGCTGGAGTCTGCGGTGGGTCAAAATGTGACACTACAGTGCCCCTTTGGAATTGATGACAATGTGGCTGTGCGTTATTGGCACTTACGTACACACAACAGAGCCAATGTCAGAGTGCAAGAACCAGAGTTTAAACGAGTTTGTTGCCGTATATCCATTACATGATGTAATTACATACGGAACTCACGTGACACAAGACTTGAAATCCAAACTATCTCTACAAGCCAACTACGATCTGTCAATTTTGAATGTCTCTCACCACGATGCCGGATGCTACAAATGTCTCCAGATTGCATTGTATGATAATACAGCCATCGAGGAGTCGTTTATTCTTACCGTAGAGGAAAGGAACGATCCAGGTAAGCACACTGGCCTATATACACAGCGTAATAAACCTCATATGGTTGTGTACTTACTAAGTATTGGTACGCAATTGTGTTTGTGATTGACATAATTCAAGCTTGAATTTGAAAAACAAAAAAGATTGTTTCTCGTGACACGAATACGTTTTAATTCTGGATCCTTACCCATCCATGTTTTTTTTTTTTTTTTGTTCATGAAGCACATTTCAAAAGTCGTATAAAAGTATTCCGTTGCTTTTTTAGGCCGACATTTGCAATAATAACGAATGACTGTCTTGACACTTTGGCAGAATCTTTGTAGTTTATGTCTCGTGGAAAATGTATCTCAACTTTAAGCAATTCTTTAATCTATATAGTTTTTAGTTTTTGCCTTTTGCCTGATTCTATTAGGTGTCAATCAGTTTTTGCATTGTCTATTTCTTGGCTAGCTGATTTGTTTTTTTGATTGACAGTGCTTTACATTATTGTTCATGTTATATATTTGCTCTTATCATTTCCCCAAATCTTAATCATTAGTGTTAGTTGCGGCTTCTGACGGTTCAGTTGAATCTGAATCAGGACAAGATATAACACTTCAATGTTCACTGGCAAATACTGGCGACGTGCAGGTGCAATACTGGGAGTACACAGAGTCAGCAGAGCCATTGCTCACGTGCGGGAATCAGAACTGCGAAGATCTTGTGACTGCTTATCCAGCCAATGCTACATTTGAATATGGGAAACACTTGACACGTCAGCTCAAATCCCGACTTATCGTAAAGTACGACTTTTCTCTGTTACTTTCAAATATCACCCGATATGATTCGGGTTATTATCTCTGCAGCCAGATTTTGAAAACCGGCCAACAAATATTTGATATCCCGAAGATACTTAACGTAACGAACAATGATGATTCAGATGACGACGGTAAGTGACATTTTCTCTATTCTTTATTTTTACACTTTGTTGATGAAGTGTGTGGCTGTGTGGATAAATTTCCATATGAGTGTATGCGCGCGTGTTGTTGCTTTAACTGACCCACTTCAATTTTCTCGAGCTCTGCATTCCTGACATCACTTGATTTGCAAAGTCGTACCCTTAAAACCGTATACAAGGATTTTGCGTTGTAGTCTGGTATATATCAAGTGAGCTTAATATATCCACATTGAAGGCATTCTGCAGGGGTTAACAGGTAGTGGATTAGGTAATATATCTCCGGCCACTTTGCTGTTCTTCTTGGTAGTCTGTCACATAAATTTACGGCGAAAAGTAATAAATCAAGCTCGTATCATCCCGTCCTAGAAATGGTGTAGCACAAATCGATTTTCCCACATGTCCGTGCTGTTTGTCATTGATCTGATAGATGCGTAGGGGATCACCTTTTCATGTCTGAATTTTTTCTTTAAGTATAAAAATCATACTTCAAAAAAAAAATCAGCGCAATTATACCAAAGCAAATCAACACCCCCATACCCACCCACCCACACACACACACGTTCAACCAAAAATTAGGTTTATGATGGGATTTTTGTATCCGGAACGCTATACTCAGTGCTCACTTGCTTGTAATATAGGACTGTCAAAGCATGGTAATTAAATGATTGCTTCACAGACCGGCCACGAAAACAAACGTTTTACGTTTTATTTCGAAAAGGAGAATTTAGGAAGGAGGGCAGACCTGATCCTCAGGAAGAGAAAAATCACTTCATTAATACCAAAGAAAAAAGTAAAGTCGATTGACACTAAAACGTAGAAGGGTTTGTAAAGTATAAAGTATGTTGATAACATCGACAATAAATACTTTGTAAATAGGTTATCATATTATGGCGTCAGTTTTTTTTTTTTTTAATATGATTATTTCCTCTTACATGATATAAACAGTGCCAGAGTCAGCACCAACGGCACCTTTGACTTGGGTTTACATCCTTGTTGCAATCGCAGTGATCCTGACGATGATACTTGTAGGCCTACTGATCGTCCTCATTGAAAAAGGTAAGCACTATATATTGATACATACATGCTTATGGTAAAGTAGTAAAAGAAAAACTGAATAAATTACAAGGGTATTCCATGACATGAAACTTTATAATTACACATACACACTCACACATACACACATACTTTTATTGTCTTTGCGGGTGACTCTAATTTATTATTTTTTTTAGCACAATAGTCCTCTTATACCCTTGTAAAAAAATAAACTTGGAATTAGAAACTGTCGACCTATGGATAAAAGCAAATATCTCTCCATCTTCAAAGAGCAAAATTATTGTTTTTAATAACTGTACAGAGGCACCACCTGTTGATATTTTTTTAATGGTATAATCCATTGGAAAATGTTTTCCTGTTAAATTTCTTGGAATAGCACTTAATAATAAGCTTTCATGGAAATTTCTTATTGATAGTATATGTAAAACTATTCCACGAAACATTAGTATAATCAATAAGCTTAAATTTTGTCTTCCTGTATCGTCCCTGCTCACACTATAACATTATTCATCCCTAATATTGCCATATTTCAATTATGGTATTCTCTCGCAGGGAAATACACATCAAACACTCTTAGATAAAATAATTCTATTACAAAAGATATCCCTACGGATTATGTCATGCTGCATTTTGTCTCATATGGACCCGTTATTTTTTGAACGCAAAATATTGAATATTACAGATTTGAATTTGCTTAATTTAGGTCAATTTATGTATAATTATAATAAACGCAATCTTCCACCTACATTCCCTTTGAAACACTGTTTCGAAAAAAAAATGAATCCATTCACAACTATCCAAGAAGGCCACAAAATGATTTCCAATAGCTGAAACTTTGAATTCTTTCAAGAATTGATTAAAGTAATTTTTATTGAAATGGTATAATATACAACCGAATGAGGTTCGTTTTATCATCTCAATCAAGTCATTTTTTTTTTAGATTAAACAGTTATGTATCAATTTTTTTTATTAGAGAAAAATATAGTCTGTTACACATACGTCCTCCTCAGATGTTCATGTGTACCGTATACATGGTACCATTGTGTCTATATTCTCTTCTTCTTTCATGTCCGCTCTTCTGCATTCTTACCGATAATTCATATTATGTAGACAATTCTTCGCAATATATTTGAAGAGTTTGTTTGCAAAAACCGATAAGTCCATTTTTGAAGATTTTGAAGTATCTCTGTCATAAAGTACAAAATAATACCTTTTAAATGATATATTGGTCACTACATAAAAAGGTATATTTTTCAAGTTATGGTCAAAAGAAGCAAAAATTTTCTTATTGTTCTCTTTATTTTTCTTGACCTTTAATCGCAAATATCTCCATTTGGCAAATATGGACTTATCGGTTTTTGCAAACAAACTCTTCATTTAATCTTTACTCTTACATCATGGAGTCCAGTTTGCTTGTGTCCACGATGGGACGTGTTGTAGTTGAATTTTTCTGTTCTTTGTTCTTTTTTATTCTTTGTTTCCTTCCTAATTTGATTTCATGTCAGTTGACATTGGTTCGTGTGATTTTGTTTTATATTGATTTGTAGTTTCGTTAATTCACTGTTCGCTTATGTATTTTCTGAGGGTCCCATACAAGCTTTCCTTTCCATTTCCACTCCCACTCTTATTTAATTTGAACTATTCACATGTATTAAAAAGAATAGAATTATATACATGTGTTTTTTTATTTTTTGCAGTTATAACGACTATGTTCTGCTTATACAAAGTATATAATTTCTCTGCTATATTGATGGAACTGAAAATTAAGTTTGAACTTTGAACTTTGAACACACACACACACATATATATGTATATATATATATATATATATATATACATACGTATATATATATATATATATATAACTTATACACAGTCCATAACCTTATGTGTCAGGTATAGGGGAAAGCATTTTCGTCTTTTTCTTATATAGTGTTTTGCTCATAATAAGAAAATGTTGTTTGAGGACTCTTATAACCAAAGACAATTTGAAGTATCCACTCACAGTACCAATCATGTGCGAACTGAATGAATGAATGAATGAATTGCTTTATTGTCCATAAAGGAACTTCTCTTTTCACTGTTTTTTTTTGTACATGTAGTCCACATAATGAACAAGACAAAAAAATTTTCAATTACATATTACAAATTGACAAATTCATCATAGTTCAAAGGTACATATTGCATAACATATAATTCTGCTTGCCCAATGTATACATAAGGATAGCATATGAAATAGACCAAGTATGGATAATATGCAACTGTCTTGTAAATCAATTTTGGCCAAAAAGTTCTGTATCATATAAGTCATAAAAAGAAACGTTTCAATAATTGCTCATATAATGTTTTCGTTTAAAGAAAAAAAATATAATGATCTTTAATTACAACATATGAGTTTAAGTTACGAATATATATATATATATATATATATATATATATATATGGTGAGATGTATGTGTGTGCAATAGCATTTGAGAGTAATATGAGATATAGTGTAAGGGTGGTATGTATTTTGTATGTGTGAGTGTGTGTATGGGTGCGCGTGTGTGTGTCTGTGTCTGTGTGAGTAAATTCTTCTTACACACAAATATTTCAGAATTACGTCATCAATGTAATGTTACATCAATGTTACATCTGATACACCAAAAGAAAAATGAGATTATCCATAATTATTACAATCAATTGATATCTGGGTAAGGTATTCATGACGGGTGTGACACAGACCTTCGGACTTGCGCATTATAGAGATGTATGGCGTTAGGGATGAACGATTGCCTGAAACGGGTTTTCTGAGTACGTGGAACACACAAGCGAATACCTGAACGGTTGAAGGTAAAGTTTTCGTTGAGTGGGTGGGTGGGGTCCTGCATAATCTTCCGCAGTATGGAAGCAACTCTCTCTTGATAGACATCATCGAGGGATGGGAAGTCTAGCCCTAATAAGCGTTGGACTATTTTTCTGGGACGATTTAGCTTCTTCAAATCACATTTTGTTGCTTGGGCAAAATAACACACAAATAAAGTTAGAACACTCTCAATGATGGAGTTGTAGAATAGAGCAACAAGTCTGTCTTCCACATGGAGCTTTTTCAGGGTCCTAACGAAGTAAAGCCTCTGATTTGCTTTTTTCTGCAATGATTCAATATTTTTTGACCAGTTTAGTGAGTTGCTTATGGTCGTACCCAAGTACTTGTATTCCTGGACTTGTTCCACTACTACCCCGTGAATTGTAACTGCCCTATGCTCAGTGGCATTACGTCTGTGATCTATGATCAACTCCTTTGTTTTCGACACATTTAACAGTAGGAAATGATCATCACACCATTTTACAAAACTTTCAACTGTGCTGGAGTATGCTTCAATATCATCAGATGAAAGATAGCCTGTGATGACAGTATCATCTGCGTATTTTATGATGCTACACTGGTTTGAGGAACATCGACAGTCACTGGTGTACAATGAAAAAAGTACTGGGGACAGGACGCATCCTTGCGGTGCTCCTGTGTTCAAAATTTTCATACTAGATTGAACATTACCCATTATAACCTTCTGAGGTCGGTTACTGAGGAAATCTTGGATCCAAAGGATGATTTGGTAGATTAGGTAGATTGCAAATTTGAAACATGGACAAAGGACTGAGCGAGAGCCCCAACACGCTCGGAGAAAAAATCTTATAAACGCTGTCCTGACGAAACTGTGATATCAAACAGTGTTTCAAAACAGTGTTTCAAAACAGTGATTCTAGGCACGCAAAATCGTATAAACGCGGCCTAAGACACGCTACGGAGAACGCTCATTCAGGCTTTGGAATAATCTACCCATTCAATGTAATACGACAAGCCCCATCAGTAGGATCATTTAATACACTTCTTAAAACTCATTTTTGCTATATTGATTCCTTCCCTAAGTTAATGTGCTGAGTGTAATTCAATTATTATGGGTGTTTAATTACTGGTACACATTGATTTATGTCATGTTGTTCTTATTTGTGTTTTGACCTGTCTGTTTTCCCTTCATTTTTCATCTTTCCTTTCGTCTTTTCCCTGTTCGCCTAGAAACATTGTATTAACCGCATTACAAATATAATGTGTTATTATTATTGTAATCATTTTAAAGGGATTGTGCAGTTTTGGTTGAGACCTAATTTCAGGTTTCTAACATTTTTTGGTGAGATAATGAGAAACCTCTTATGAAATGTGAAAGAGCATGTAATTCTATAAGGAATTCAACGTTTATTTGGTGAAAATTGGTTTTGAAATGGCTGAGATATCCAAAAAAGAGCGATTCTAACTAAGTGTGGGACCCACACTTTATTACGATCGATTTGTTCTACTTTGTTTTTGGATGTTTCAGTCATTCCAAACCCGATTTTCAGCAAATAAACTTTGAATTCCTCTTAAAATGGCATGTTCTGTACTATATCATAAGTGTTTTCTTGGTATCTCGCAAAAAGTTAAAAGCCCAATTCTCATCTCCACCAATACTGTACTATCCCTTTAAGCGGCAGTGTCCATTTTCAAGCCATATTTGTTTGTCTATGCACGATCCATCACTGGTTTTCGTTCTGTGAAACGAACGTCAAACTTACATCCTGCCTTTGGTAGGTTTCACTGCAGCATTTTGATATCACTTTTTGATTTTTTCAGGCATAATTCATTGCTCTAAATGGAACAACTTCACGATCGCTGGAAGGAAAAGGAATTTAGATACAACAGAGGATCATGAAAAACTTATAAGTCTTGTCAACGGACCGGATGGTATGTTCTAACTTTATACATGTGACCCTGCATCACAAAACAACAAAAAAGTCGCCAGACATGGATTTTTAGTTAAGCGTAGATTCTGAAACAGCAGACTCTTAACTTTAAATTGATGTGTAACTCAATTCAAAGGGACTCTCCTAACCTTTCTAAATATTGGAAAGAAAGGACACACTCTGGAAAGTGTGAACAGAGAAAACAGGCTCAGAAGTACAAGGTGTATTCAAACGCTTAATCTTTACCATGCTTTGCTAGCTGTGGGATGAATTGAACAAAAAACAGGATGTTGACCACCGGAGCAACAACAATGAAGGGATTATCAGATTAAGCTGAAATTAAACATCCTTCATTAGCACAGTCTGTACATGATTAACAAAAACTTTCAATGCAGTAGCATCATTCTCTCCAAAGTTATTGGAGTTGAAAATGAAGTGTATGGACAGGGTTTTTGAGAAATTGGAAGAGGGTTCTATGAGAAACAACTAATCACACTATTCCACCAAAAAGTGTTCGAGAAAAAAAACTACTGAAAATACAAGGTCCTGTTTGTTTTGTGATCCCAAACACTTATATAATATAGAAAAAGACTTGCTCTTTCAGAAATTATGAAAAACTCAAGATTGGTTAGGTTGACCCGTTCCACCTATTTTTAGTCCCCACACAAAATCACTGTGTGCGATTTTTTGTTCGTTTTGTGGTGCGCGGTCACATATGCAGGGCGTATAAAAAAAGATACACTTTTGAAAGAAATTGTCTAATTTACATTTCAAAATATATGGAAGATTTTTTCATATTTATGGATGCCCAACAGTCTCATCTATCATGTGCAATCAACAAAACACATTTTTGTTCACGCTTGGCTGAACACTGACGCTCTTTGTCCAAAGTGTGAAAATGACTTGCGCCAAATTGAAAGAAGATGGAAAATTCAGCCAGGAGCCCTTAATAAGTGTTCTCATTCAAACAAATTGGTCTTATGCTTACATTTTTGATTATCTGCCCCCCCACGGAAAAAAGCAGTAACTGACATTTTTATGACTGTTTACTTTTTTGCAAAAATGAATGGTTTACCCAATGCTCTCCAATGTTAATAGGGCAGTTTTGCAAAAACAAAAATGAAAGTGACCAAAAATGCAATTTTTCACTTTTGCAAAAAGCAGTAACTGCATCCAGTTGATTCAACTTTGCAAGTTTCCCCACGGAAGAAAGCAGTAACTAACAAAGCCCACGGAAGAAAGCAGTAACTAACAATTTAGTCTAATCATTCAGACTCTGTATAGTCCTTCCTGTATATTTTTTCCCTAATACCGTTTATTTTTTCTACTATTTTTTTTTAAACAATGTAAACAGCAGTTTCTTCCATAATTTAGGGGAGTAGATATAAAAAGACTGTTTCACCAGTAACTTGACTCTGCCCGCAGGGAATCATATGACAAGTTGTAGAAAAAGCTTCTTTCTGGAGACTAGCAAACCTGGCAGACTCAGCGCGCTCAGAGTGCAGAATACGCGTGCAGCTAGCTGCATGCGCATAAATTCTGCAGCATACAGTAACTAGCTAAACATTGCATCACATCACAGTCATCACTTGCATAGTATTGCAGGTCTGGTACAGTCTGAGTGATCATGCCAGTGCTAACCATGCTGTCACACAGTTTCTGCGGTCCAGGCATGCCTGTAAATCTATCATGAATTGCAGAGGAAAAGTCACGGTAGCCATGGCTTTGGCCAGAACCAGAAAATCTAGGTGAGCTGAAAATATATTGAAGGGAGATGAGCACTAGTATTAATACACTAACGTTAGTCTAACGTTAGATGTAGGCCCTAAAGTTAGGTCTACCAGATCTAACGTTACAGAGTAGATCTAGAGTCTAATCTAACTGTTAAGTGTTAGACAAAATGTCAGTAGGCCTAATCTAACGTAATAGATCTAGGTCTAGCACTAACATTGGGCATACATCTGTAGTCTAGCGTAAATGTAACGTCAGAGTTCGACTAGGATCTAAGACGAAGAGACTTGACTTTATTGTCCAGTCCAGGGTCATGTGTTAGGGGCCAGGCCGGGCACTTCAAAGTTCAACTTCAATTACCTTATTTTTACACAGAATGCCATTCAATCGACAAGACCTAGTCTAGGTCTAGCGTTAGGTCCTAGATCTTATAAATCTAGACTAACCAGAAAGTAGAAGAACTTTATAACCTGGTGGTGGTAACAATTCTCATCCTATGGTCATGTGGCATGTGCAGTTAGGCCCCTACTGCTTTTTTCCATGGGGAAAACAGCAGACTCCTGGCCGTCTGCAGTTACTGCTTTTTTCCGTGGGGAAACTACCCAGAATCAAGGGTGAGCCACCGCAGTAACTGCATTTTCCTAAATAACATTTAAAAAATAACGGAAACATAATTGTTTCCTAGGTATTGTTAGACAACTAGGTATGGTGCATAATCATACCACAAAATTATTTTTGAATGTTTCTGTGTTTTTAAAGAATCTGCAAAAAACACAAAATCGCATTTATCTCAGCTCAGCAGCTATGCAGTTACTGCTTTCTTCCGTGGGGGGGGGGGGCAGTTATGCTATGATAGTTTAGGAATTTTCTGGCGTTTTTCTGTCACGTTTTGAATTATTCCATTGTGTTATGGAATGTTGATTAACAACATCAAGATCTTTTAAGCACAGTTATCACAAATCATGCACAGACATATCGAACCCACATGCCAGTCACTCAGTCAAGAAGAAAAGTACAAAATTAATGTGTCCTCAGATCAATCAATCAATCAATCAATCAATCAATCAGTCAATCCAATCAATCGATCAATCAATCAATCAATCAATCAATCAATCAACCAATCAATCAATCAATCAATCAATCAATCCAATCAATCAATCCTATCAATCCTATCAATCCTATCAATCAATCAATCAATCCAATCAATCAATCCAATCAATCAATAATTAAGCAAGCAAGCAATCATTCATTCAATCAATCAATAAATCAATTAATTATTCATTTAATCAATCAATCAATCAATCAGTCACAATTGTATGCATGTTTAAAGTGACAGATCGACATAGGGAATATCACCTCCCCCCCCCCCCGTGGCTTAAAAATTGCAAAAAATGACCACTGCTCTCTTCCCTTGTTGTTTCCACCACCATCGCCTTTACTAATGCATTGATGAGTTGATTGATTGATTGATTGATTGATTGATTAATTAATGGGATGAATGATTTTAATGTTGATTAATTTGGTACCACTATAACTTAATGAATAACTGGCATATGGTATTGATGTGTCCGTGCATTGTGAAAACTGTGCTTTAAAGATTCTATTCAATTCAATTCATTTCAATTCAAGATCGTGAAGTATTTACACACTCTAATTCTCACCAATTAATTTAGAAATGGATATCACTTGAATTACGATAAAGCTGACAAAAAATCTGAGACTATCATAACATAATCAAAGCTTTAAGCAAAAGAGCAATTAGTTTGGATGAGAGCACTTATTTGGACTGCTAGCTGAATTTTCCATCTTTCAATTTGGCGCAAGTCATTTTTCACACTCTGGACAAAGAGCGTCAGTGTTCAGCCAAGCGTGAACAAAAATTCGTTTTGTTGATTGCACTTGATAGATGAGACTTTTGGGCATCCATAAATATGAATAAATCTTCCATATATTTTGAAATGTAATTTAGTGTAACTTTTTTTGATACGCCCTGTATAATCATATACAGTATTCTCCGCGTAATCGGGTATCGCTTACACGGGTACTACGTTTAATTGGGTACTAATGTCAAAATCAATTCCAATGCACATTACAATTACCTGATAATTGGGTTGCCTCTCCGAATAAAGTGGTAAGAATTCTCGTCTAATTTAATGTTCACCAACATTTTATCGCAGATATGGCACTTTAAGAAATCATTAATGTCACTTTTTTCCACGGCTAATTGCATTATATGCTTGATTTGCAAAGAAGACCGATCATTTAAGGAGTGATTAAGAATGAAAACACATGTAACAGTACCAACTTGTCACACGTAAACTAACATTATGTAGCTGGCACTAGACAGACAGGAGTTGAACACATTTGCGCTCCTCCCTTGCTCCGCAGCAGCATTCACAATACGAGAAGTTTGCAACAAAAATTAGCGAGGAGTCTACATAGTCAATTGACAAAGTTTTCTGAAGACACATTTGTCCATAAAAAGAGTGTAAATTATTTGCTCGTGACTGAGCAAGTGTAAAGTATGTGTAATGTGCCGTGCAAGCACGCGTGTTAAGCACACCGTGTAGGTGTTTGGTGCAGTGCACAATGCATGTACATATACATTGTGCGTGTCAATTGTGATTGAAAATTTTTTATTGTTAATCGGGTACTCCGCTTAATCGAGTAAGAAACGCTCTACCGCTCGAGCCTACCCTATTATGCGGAGAGTAATGTACTATGATGATTCATATTGTATGTATGCATGTATCACAGACTAATCACAATACATGAAGATGAAGAATGGGATGAAACGTGATTGCAAATTTTAGTGACAGGAAAAAAGTGCAGACGTGACCTTTGTTGCAATAAACGTCTATAAATATTTGTGTGTGTGTGTGTGTGTGTGTGTGCCTTTCTGCCTTATGATTGTATTTAAGATATTTTTCCCAAGAATATCACTTTAAATTCTAATCTAACGTGAGTGTCTCCTGTGACATTTCCTATCTAGAAGTTTGCCTGTGACCGCAGAGATAGAACGAGAAATACTTTCAAACACAAAAGCACCCTCGCGGTACATTGTTTTATACGAACAATTCCTGCAGGAAAATGAGTCAATTATCGCAGTTTTTAACCTGTGTTGTAGTCTACACTTTGGCAATTTTATAATGCAGCAGTAGGAATGAAAACGAAAATCATAAGAAGGCATAACGTGTAATATTAACTGTTGTACTCCGCTGTTCGTTACTTATCAACTCCCTGCTTTAGTCACTGAAATATTTGGTGTCATTTCTTTTCTTTCAGGTAACGCTCTCTCATCAACAAAGGTCAGCATCGACGAACTGCACCCACTTGCACACTCACACACACACACACACACACACACACACACAAACGCATACACACATATTTTCATTCATTTATTTCCACAGCCTGGTAAAAACACACTTACAAAAATACACAGTATATACATACAACATTGGAACAATACAAGAACAGATGTACAACTTGTATAACAATTTGACAAAAAAAAACCGAATAAAAACAAAACACAATATATAAACAAAAATTTCATTTTGTGAGGGTTCAAAATATAAAGCGTTGGTCTTTCTATCGTTGATATAAAAATTTACAGCTAAAATGGTCACATCAATGCAATACAAAATACAAGAAAATATGCCACAGAAAGAACAAAATACAACGTAAGAAGGCGAGGTGCTCATACTCCGCATAAAACTGAAAATTTATAACATAATATCTTCACATTCATTATTACAAATATACACACATACATAATATGAGTGTGCGTGCATAATGTATGTGTTTGTGTGTAAACATTAAGATAACTTACAGCTTATATCCGCTCAGATAGCAAATACTTTCATGAGGTCCGCAAGGTTCCGCCTGGGCAGCAGCAGGTTGAACATATACAGACACGGGGTTAAGTCACGACCATCGTGATCCTGCCTTGCAAGATTGATCTATAATTCTTCTAAATCCATTTTGTGGAAGAGGGTATCTCTAGCTCTCATTTAATCATTGCGAGCAAAATAATATCCCAAGTTGTTTGCACCATTCTCTGCTCGCATCCACTGTTATACAATAGCGTGTATAATTCGTCGCTGTCACCACGAACTGGCATTTTAGCGCTCTAGCGCACGAAAGTTGATTTCGAGTAAATCGCGTTTAAAGTTTTCATGTTTTTAAACTTTATGTTTGAATGCGTTAATGGAATAAGATTACACTGAATTTGATATGTAGTCAATCTACATGACTCAGGCTTTCTATTGGAGTATTCGTTTATGATCAATCATCAAGAATTTCGTCAGAATTAGCTTCCATACAAAAATGTCAGTTCGTGGTGACGAAAGAAATCGTTTTCCCGCTGTGCGCAGTCACCACGAAGTGACATATTCATTGTTGTGTACGCATTGTCAATGGAGTATCCAGCACAAATCATAAGAAATCGGGCAATCGTTTGTTTGTTCATATTTCTATACTTGAACTTATTGAAAATATTTCACTATTAATGAATGAGAATAAACAGCACACAAACTTTCTATAAATGTGAATCGTGCTGAAATATCAGTTCTCAGTACGCCAATATGGGCTCCCAAACAAAAATGTCATTTTGTGAAAACTTCACTACACAGTCCGAAGTTTTGACAAAGAGACATATACAATGCGCATTCTCACATTATAACACAGGGTGTACACAGACATTATGGGTACACACAGACAAACACACACACTCACAACCCCCCCCCCCCACACACACACACACTCACAACACACATACACACCCACAGAAGCTCACACAGCTAATATGCAGAATGACATATTCAGCCATCTCGACTAAAACACACACAAAAAAAGACGTGATTTTTCGGTGATCTTCGGGCGCTCACCATCTCCCTCCCCCCCCCCCCCCACGCGTCTTACTATGAAAAAAAAGCAAAACAAAACAAAAACAAACAAACCAAAAAGGTTTGGGGGAGGAGTCGAGGCACCAAATATGGTCAAAAATGGTCTGAAAAATAAAAACAAATTTGGGTCGGGCCTGGACACAATAAAGAAATGTGTAACACATTTACATGTGAGCGAAACACTCTTCTGGTACTATACAACCATATGAGAATGCTTATCATCATTCCAAAGGTAAACAAGTATGCAAATTATTGAAAAAAAATGTATGAAATTTTCATCAACATCCAAATTGGTTTTATTTCATAACGCTGGCTCTAGTATTTCATTAAAAGAATTCAACAGCATATGTTCGCTTTATTGTTGAATATTTCTAAGATTTGATTAAAGAGATGAATGTGATTGGTTAGCTGTACCAAGTTGTTAAAAAGGAAAAAAAGATCAGTTTCTGAAACCGAAGTATTAAACGGATGCTATCACTATATCAAATGGAATTTACGAATAACTATCTCCATATCTACAAACCATCCCCATGAGGTTTCATCAAACTCCAACAACCATATCCCGCAGAAGTATGATGAAATTCGTTGCTTTCACTTCTTGAAGCACCTAACAAACTTTTTGAAGTGAAAGTTTCGGGGCTCCATAATTACACAGCACCAGGGACAGTGAAAGGATACTAGAGCTACACATCTAACAAATTTGAGAGACTACAAAAATATAGTAAACGATGTTCTTACGACTATAAACAGCATATCACCTGTTACACACTCCCTAGACTCCGGCACATAGAATTGGGAAATGTTTCATGCTGAGCTCACATCACGATTATTATGGAATAAAATGAATATATTAATACATAATTGTTCAGCTTTTTGAATGGAAGAGTGAGTCGTTGTCAGGAGCATTGCTACTTCCATCAGGAGAAAAGTCTGTCTCACCCCACACGACTGTTAGAAGCGCCTAGTTGCTCCCAATGAAACAGATTTGACCTCATAAGTAGGCACCTATTTTCACTCAAAATGCACAAAACAACATCAGGTAAATTTAATTTTGTGCTTGCCACTGTAAAATTGACACATCTTTGTGTCTGGAGATGAGTACTTTGCTCACACCTTTCCTTTTGTGATGAATTCTGAAATTATGGAATAGAACCAATGTTAATACAATGCAGGTGATTCATGATGGCTATGCAATGGGATGGGTCCATTTTAGTCAAGGGGCTTGTTTTACTCTTGTTTGCCTCCACCTCTATAGGGTGGTCTGCTGCTGCCCATCCCTTGGTTCCACAACCCCTGCAATCATGCAATTGCCTTACAAGGTACTTAGGGGTCACTGGGTGATCTTGCCATAGAGACAGGGTGAAGACATGGGGACTTGCTTGAGCACTCCTAATACAGAAGATCCAAAGCCCAATCTTACCAGCAACCATCCACAGAGCTTTCTGACAATAGGCATGCTGACGTTGTTGCCTAAATGCAGCCATAATTTGATTTGATTTGATTTGATTTATTCACAAAATGCATATACATACATCATTCACAAATATGTACATAGTTTGTACATGAAACATGTTATTATACATTTTGTGTGGATCGTCATAAAGCTTGACTGGGACGTCCAGTATGGATAAAGTGCACATAATGTACATAAACATCATACAATAAAAATGTATTATGGGCATTCAATTGATTCATAGATAGGGAAATGAGAGAAGGAGAGAGAAAGAAAGAAAAAAAGGAGAGGAAGAAAGAAGGAGAGGGATACTCTACATCATGGTGGTTAAAGGTATACAAGATTTACAGTTCTGGTAACAACTAGCATAGGTGAAAGGCTTCACTGTTCTCGAGGTAAATGGATTTTACCGCCAGTTTTCTCGGAGTGAATGTATCTGCATATGATGTCAAGGGAGCCTTTGAGATCTGTAAGGTGCTGCCTCATTCTCATCAATGCCTCTGAAATCCCACAAGCCAACCAAGATTTCCCTCCCATCACTTGAAAGCTTTGACCCCCCAAACTGGTGGTGCAGATACTGGTCTGATGCCATCTCTGATACCACCCAAGTTACCTACAATACTGTCTCTGGCCTGGCAACAAAGCCAAAGGGCTTCAACGGGTGGTAAAGCAAATTTTCATGTCTTCATCCTGTTTCTATGGCAAATGATTACCCTCTGACCCCTGAGGAAGTGCTGAACATCATCAGATGTGGTTGCAATTAAGGCAATTGCAGGACTGATATGCATCTTTTGCCTGAGAATCCTGCAAATTTGGGGCTGATGTCGCCTGCTGCCAAACATCAAATTAAAGAGATCGTTGAAGACAATAAAAAGGACAGTTTTAGTTTTAAGACAAGAATGAATGACCTCATGATGTCAAAGTATATAAATCAACACCTGAGAACTGAGAGAGAATTGAAAAAGGTACCTCACATTGCTCGATGGTTGATTTGATTTTATTGTTCCACATCTCAGAACATCAAACATGATACGATCGATTGAACATAAGATTGAACATAGCTTCGTGATTACAAAGAATACAAGAGAAGACAATTTAACAAACATGAAATGTGGGGACCTACTAAAAAGCAAAGCTTGTAATGTATAGGTCCCTGTATAGATGAAAGTGTTGGTCTCCTTAAACAACCTAGTAACGAAAACTATGAAAGGAAGGAAAGGGACGTAAAAGATAAGAGAGCAAAAAGAGCAAGAGAAAGGAATAAAATATACGAAAGCATAGCGAAATACAAAGTAGCCACCTGTGTTGCGCTAACAAGACTCCTTGTCACCCGAGCAACACAGTTACGTAAATGTAAGAATGCGCAAAAATGCACATGATACATAATGATTCATTAATTCAGGAATAGCCTTGACATAAATGACTCAGTAAAAAGAACGAAAAGCAAACCTGGAATACATGATAAACAACGAATCTGATAAAGAAGAGGGAGTTCAAATAAAATTGCATGTTTTATTATTAGATATAAGCCTACACAAGGGATTTTTTTAGCATACGTTTAAAACAATTCAGTGACAACGATTCAGTAATGTCGGAGTCAAGGCTATTCCAGAATGTCGGACCTATATTAGTTTTAAGAGCAAATGCAGTTCTCACGGGAGAACTGCATTTGAATGTTGAATGTAGGAATGTATAACTTTATTTTTTACAAACATGGGAGTGAAAGCATAAGGTGATTTAGTTAACTGGTACATAAATATCCCAAGGGAGTAAGAATATATATAAAAAAAAATCTTTAAGAGGTTATTACTTTTGAACAGTGGGCTTGTCGGTGCTAAATAATATTGGTACAATTGATAATCCTTATAGCTCGTTTTTGTATTCTGAAGAGAGACTCCAGGCGTATTTTGAAACAATTCCTCCAGGCCAGTATACTATAATGAATAATGAATATTAATGAATAGTTTGTACGGTATTGCGTTAGGACAGTTTCGTTTATGCCTTCACCAGTTTTTGTTGTTGTTTTAAATCAAGAAGAAAATCAAGTTTGCTCGATGATATCAAGGCGGTACTCCTAAATTATATCATATCGCAGTGATGGAGGTTATGATCCATTTCAAACTCGCCTCAGGACCCCCCCCCATACTCCTTGCTGAAAAAAGCTACATCGTAAAGGGTTTTTAGTTTTGTCATTTAATGTCCGATGTGTTTTTGTCAGCAGCCATGTATCTCTGCATTACTGTATAGGATTTTCTGTACCTTATTAATAATGGTTTTAGGGGAATGCATATTAGAAGCTTTGCTTTCTAGCTTCCCCACCATTTTTAACATTATTTGATAAATACCATGCATCTCAGCATCTTAATAATTATATTGTGTAAGTATGACATTTTTATATTCAACCTGCATGTAGAACATGATGGTATTGGTTTTTGTGTGATGTTAAGTGCACTTTTATTCTTTCAATGTCTTTGTTGAAACAAAATAAAAGATATGAAATTGTGTTAAACATCGTAAGGCTTATGAATATTAGATGCTCAAAACTCCATTCATAATTGAGTATCTGAATATAAGAAAGACCCAAGTCCATGGAAGACCATTTCGAGTAAACTTCAAAAAACTTCATATCTTTTTTATTTGTCCAATAATATTCTATTCAACTGTGATGGGAAGGTAACATTGTATATACAAATTAGAACATATTATACTATTATAACAATTAACATTTACATTATTGTGGAGAGGCCATTTTGTGTGATGGACTTGGGTCGTTATTTGAATCATATAGGGCTCACACCCATAAATATTTCCCCATAGGGATGTGTGTTAAAAATCAAATTCCAAAAAAATTCTGTAAAATAGCTGGGAGAAATGAGATGTTTCAGCTTCACTAACCTGGATAAGTGAGATATACCCTTTCATCCATCAAATTTTCAGGGTGGATTCTTCAGCCCAAAATCTGTCCAGGGGTCCACAAAGCCAGACTACGAGTTCTTGTCACTCAAAAAATCACCCATTTTCCGTACACGTACCCAATGAAACATAGTCCCCTCAAATTCCATCAGAAAAGCTTTCATCTTCCAACCAAAATGCAGTTTGTAGAGGAATTCATACTCAATATCTACAGCTATTCAGTTTTTTGCCAAACTACATAATTGATTTTTAATTAATTTTTTTCTTCATTTATTTTGGTATCTTTGGTACGAATTTGTGAACGGGTCTGGGATATTCCATTGTATCTACGGGTGTGAGCCCTATACATGATATTCTGCTATAGAGATGAGAGAAGGATGAGAGAGTGCGCTATGATATGAATGTAAGAATGACCCAAGTCCTTCATTCTTACATTCATACTTATTCATTTCAGGTACTTCCGGGGGTAATTAGGATTTATCAAATATACACAAGATGAGTCCATGCATAAGCTACAATTTGCTATGTCAAACTGAATTTGGCCAAAAATTGGACTTGGGTCGTTCTTATAAATTTAGGTCTTCAATTCCTAGCAAGAATCGTAATCTATTTGCTAAATTAGGACTTTTGCATTACAAAAGAATAATTTTTGGTTCAGAACATTCTTCAGATATATGATCAGCACTAAATGTTAATAAACGATGTAGCTGCATGTCAGAAAAAAAAAAAACCAAACAAACAGCAAATTGGTTTTCTATTTCCACATATATTTTTGCTATACATCTTATACAGGAGAATAAGAGTGGCGACCATTTTGAATTTTAGAATTTAAAAGAATAAGAATACATGTAGGCCGTCTATATTGTAAGTGGCACCCAATATATTTCTATTACACACGCAAC
The DNA here is from genome assembly GCF_964275005.1 of Diadema setosum. NCBI lineage: Eukaryota > Metazoa > Echinodermata > Echinoidea > Diadematoida > Diadematidae > Diadema > Diadema setosum. The sequence goes on from NC_092703.1 coordinate 36,111,257, forward strand.
ACATTATAACAGCGTAGGTACGGGACTGGAAATACAGTAAATTTGTTTTATACTTCCATGCATATTTTTTGCCATTCATATTGTACATGAGCATAGGAATGGCGGCCATTTTGAATTGAAAATGAGCTTTGAATACTAAATGAACCCTATGCAATGGAAATTCTCTTGCAAATGCAGATGGAGTAACTCTAGGGACATAGAGTGTAACTGTACAAAGTTTAGTGGAATAATATTGGTCATAGAATGCATATTATTGTGATTATCACGGCCAAATTAGCATATTTGGCGGCCATTTTGGATTTTGCATTTTGCCGAAAATGCTCAAGGTTTCGCGAGTGGCATCAATCAGATTTGGAATCAGCACCCGAATTGACAAAAAACCATTAAAAAACATTGTATACATAAAAAAGAAACAATTTTAGGTGCCGTCTAGCCTGGACTAAAGAGGCGTTTTAGTGCGCGTTGCAAAGTGTCTCTTTTGTGATATCTTGATCAGTGGATTTAGTTACGAAGTTAATTTTCACAAAAAGACATTTCAGCGCGCGTTGCAAAGTGTCTCTTTTGTGATATCTGAATCCGCGGATTTAGCTAAATGTCGTTTCATGTGTACGTCATAATTACGTAACCATTGAAATATGAGTCTCCAAATTTAGCAGGAATGTAAAGGGTCTAGAGTAGTATCGAAAAATGTGAAAATCTCGAAAACGTGAAATCCACCCATTTTTCACTAAAATGCCAGTTCGTGGTGACAGCGACGAATTATAGCGAAGCAGGTGATTTGTTGTCAGCGGAAGATGGTGTTATAGCAGCTTAATATACTAATTCGTTCAGAATTATGTAAAGACTGGCGTATTTGTAAGTTCATTACTTAGCACGAAAACAAAAATAAAAAGTTATCAAGTTTGACACAAACTTTTCTCTCTGGTGGCCCGTTCGGGCCAATGAAATTTGGAGTGTGGAGTGCGGAGCGGAGCAGAGCAGAAAACCTGACTTAAAATTTCAGCTTTGCGCAACTACCTAGTAGTTTGCTGCCGACAAAAGCAAGTGTATATTATTGGATCTCTCATTGACGTCAGCATAATGTTGGTGCCAGAGGAAAATATTGAATAATTTGTTGGATTTTCTGTGTTCAAAGTAATGCACTGGACCATCTTACTTGGAATGATATACCCTGCCCAGTCCCACATGTACTCTTCATCTGCACGTGCAACCCCAAGGTACGTGGGAAGTGAGAGTGATATGGACGTTGCATGATACCTCTCTCGATAAATGAATAGACGGTGTATACCGCAGTGAATTTGTTGTCGATATACTCTTCTGTGGACTTTTACCACCACAATTTGAAGTTAATTCTTTAAATACTACTCTTCGCGGATCTTCAACAGCTATTACACCTACCAAACCATGCCTCCATCCTAGAGACTAAAGCTGTACAAACATATTTCTTTTCCGGATGCCGAACGTTCGCAATCTTTAACGAAATTCTGCCATATGATTAATCATCTGTCACTCTAAAACAGATTTTATCATCATCTGTCATATCTAGTCTGTGCATTACTCTGAAACATTGATACTTTGTACATTGTGAACTTAACGTCATTTTCATCGTTCTGGCGCAAGTAAAAGAAAAATGGCGCCAGTTCCCAGAACAGTTGACGAGGCCATTAACAAAATAATGAGCAGTGAACGCTTGACCGAAACTATCCGACAAGCAGTCAAAGAAGATGCGAGCCAAGCATTCGCTGAATTGATGGACCAGCTTGAAAAGCAACAGAGCAGAATAATGGACTTGGAATCGGTTCAACAGTCCCAGAAAAAAGAAATTGCGAAGCAAAACGGGTTAGTCGAAGGGAATGAATCCCGCATCTTCCCCCTGGAAAATGACACAAACAATCTCGAACAATATTCGAAACGAAACTGCATTCTCTTCTTCGGGGTTCCCGAGACAAAAGAGGAAGACACAACTCAGCTGGTCTGTAAAATAGCGCGGGAGAAACTACGAATCGACTTACAACCTTCTGCCATTGACAGATCGCATCGGCTTCAACGACGTAGCCAAGGCAACGACGCGAACGATGCGCCACCTAGCGACCGAAGGCAAACAAGGAGCGGGCAACGAGATGGAAGCAGTCAACATGGTCAAGGCAGCTCCCCGTCTACAACACCGCGACCACTTTTGGTGAAGTTCGTATCCTACCAAAGCAGACAGCTGGTCATCAAAAATCGAAAGCTTCTGAAAGGCTCACGGATGCCAATACAAGGACATCTTACTAGAAAAAATCAGGACCTACTCGCGAAAACGGCAGCCAATCCGTCAGTCAAAGAGGCTTGGACATCAGACGGCAGAATTGTTGCGCTAGTTCGAGCAACGGGTGGAAAATACATCACTCGTGGGATCCGCAGAGTAAAGGATCTTCCTGCAAGCTAACTTTGAAGAAAAATAATAAAGGTTGACTGCGATACTTTGGTGGTGAACACTTCTGTGTGATTTGGATATTTTAATGATTTGTCGTTTTTGTTTTTGTTTTTGCTTTATGCTTTTGCTTTTGCTTTGTTAATCTCTTTAATGATTATCAGGATTTTTTTTTTTTTTTTTTTGGGGGGGGGGTGGGTTAATCTGGGAATAAGGTAACGAGGGATTTTTTTTTTGATAATGTTGATATCATACCCATGTGTCATATGCCAAAAGTCCGTTAAAAGAAATCAAAGAGCATTACTGTGTGTAAATTGTCATCTTTGGTGCCACTTCAGATGTACGTCTGTGTCTGAAGCTGTCTTTAACTCAGATAACGGTTGGATATGTGACCCCTGTCTACTTTCAGAACTTCCATTCAGTATATGCCTAGACGTTCCTGAATGTGAGCGAGATAAGTCAATTAACCATCCGTCTTTGTTATATGCAAATGTAAACGATGAAATTGATCCGTATCCCTTTGAACGCAGTGAGGTAGATGAGAAACTTCAATCTTTATCCTCAAGTAAAGGTCTTGTTATTTCACATCTAAATGTCTGTTCACTTACTAAGCATTTTGATGAGATAAAACTGCTATTATTACATTCCAAAATAGATATTTTCACTTTAAGTGAAACTCATTTATTTGATTTGATCGGTAATAATGAGCTTTATATAAAGAATTATAATTTAGAAAGATTAGACAGGAATCGATCAGGTGGAGGCATTGCATTGTATATCAATGACAACATCAATTATCGTATGAGATATGACTTAATGCATGATAATTAAGAATGCATGGTAGCTGAAATATGCTTAGAAAGACAAAAACCATTTCTAATTGTAGTCTTACATCGACCACCGAATGCAAGATCAGAAATGTTTAACCTCATACAAGAATGGTTTGAAGTTCTGGAAGACACAGGCTATGAATATATCATTCTTGGAGACCTTAATTGTGACATACTGTCGAGTCCTAAGCAGTGGCAGGCAGAAAAATTATCTGATATTGTAAATGATTTTAATTGTCAACAAATAATAAAAGATCCGACTAGAGTAACAGATTTATCTCAAACACTAATTGATGTGATTATAACACATGATTGTTAAAAAATACAAGATTCGGGGATTGTGCAGTTAACAATCAGTGACCATTATATGGTTTACTACGTCAGAGGTAGGCAAAAAGAAAAGCCACAAAAGCATAAGTTTAAGTATTTTCAAAATTGGAAAAAAGTGAACTGGGATGTTGTAAAACAAGAGTTTAATGAACTGAAGTGGGAGAATGTTTTGACATGTTCTGATTGCCAGATTTCTTGTGACAATTTATATCAAACCATCACAGATAAAATTGAAAAACATGCTCCCCCAAAGAAATGGCGAATAACAAATAAAATTTCTCTCTGGATGACATCTGAAATACTGGGTCTGATACGAGAGAAAGCAAAAAATTCCTCTTCAGAAAAGGATTGGTGTGAATACAAGTCGCTCAGAAACAAAGTCACGTCAATCATTCGCAAACGGAAACGTGAATTCATTGCATCATGTATCAATGAGAATAATGGAGATCGAAATTCGATGTGGGCGTCACTCAAGCATTTACTTCCAAACAAAATAACGCACTCTCTGGTCAATTCAGTCAAACTAGGTGATGGTCACTACGTCACAAACCTCAGAAATTGTGAATGCATCTAATACCCACTTTTTTAATGTAGGTAAGAATGTTCAGAATGAAATACTTCACGCAGAAAAGTCTGCATTGGATTTCCTTACTCAATTAGAAGATTCATTTCAGTTTCATGAGGTTTCAGTTCAGAAGGTTACTGATCTGTCGAAAAGTCTCCCCAAGGGTAAAGGTTGTGGACCTGATAATATATCAGCCGAATTAATTCATAAACCATATATAGTTGTACCTCTTCATCATATCATAAATTTATCTCTGAAGAGTGGGGGATGTACCAGAAAACTGGAAAATTTCAAAAGTAACTCCCATATTTAAAAAAGGTAGCAGAGAAGTTATGGACAACTACAGACCAATTTCCCTTATGTCTGTATTAGCTAAAGTTAGTGAGAAGATAGTATTTGAACAAATATATAAATATGTCACGGATAAAAAAAAAAAAAAATTTAATCGAAAACCAATCGGGTTTCCGACCACATCACTCCACCCATACTGCAGTTTTGAATACAACAGAAGATGTTTTAAATAATGTGGATGAAGGATTGCTTACTGGCATGGTAAGGTTAGATCTAAAAAAAAAGCCTTTGATAGTATAGTTCATCAGATTCTTCTGGATAAACTTCATTTCATTGGCATACGGGGTACTACCCGCAAGTGGTTTAGGTCATATTTGTCCTCTCGTTCTCAGTATGTTTACATGAATGGAATACGATCAGAGCAGGCTATACAGCTGCATGTGGGATGCCACAAGGGTCTGTGCTCGGCCCGTTACTGTTTTCAATATACATTAATGATCTCGGAAAAGTAGTACAAAAATCGAAATTATCGTTTTATGCTGATGATACTTGTATATATTATAGTTCCAAGAATGTACCTAAAATTAAGTCAAGTCTTGAAAGTGACTTACAAGCTATATCGAAATGGCTTGCTTGCAATAAACTTAAGTTGACTTTAGTAAAATGTGAATTTTTACTAATGTACACAAAATCGCCTGAAGAAGGTAGATAAAACAATTACAATATCGTTAGAGAGTGATGTGATTAATAGAGTAAAAACTACAAAATATCTCGGCATTGTTATCGATGAGTATTTGGAATGGGGAGCACATGTTAAACACATGAAGCCCAAGATTGTTAAATGTGTATACCTTTTAAAGAGGATTCGATTGTGTATATCTCAGAATGAAGCGCTGATACTGTATAAAACTTTGATACAATGTCATTTGGATTATTGTGATGGAGTTTGGGGAAACACTGGAAAGGGGCATATTGAACAGTTAAACCTATTACAAAAACGAGCACTTAAGATTGTGCTTATGGTGAATAAAAGATACTCAACGGAACAACTTTTCCACCAACTTAAGGTTAATAGAGTTACAGAGAGGATTAATCAAAGAATGTTATTTTTTATGCATAAAATCTTATACGGTGTGGTCCCTGACTACATATTATATAAGTCGCAGATTTAGTTTTCGAAATCCTCATTATATTACACGGAAGTCAGAATACAGCATCTGTGTTCCTCGAGCCAAAACAAACTATGGGAAAAGACGATTAGGATACAGGGGGACAGTGGCCTGGAATAATCTAACTACTGATCTCAAAAGTATAAGATTCATATCTCTTTTCCAAAAAAACAAAATAAAATTGTTTAGAATGACATGACAGATAAGTCATACACATATTTTTTTTTTAAAGTATTGCATATAATTCCATATTGATGTTTTAATGGATTTTTAGGTATAAATGGTAAATGTTTTGGATGTTTGGGGGTATATATATCATTTGGGAGGGTGGGACGGGGATACATAGTTTGTTATATCTATGTTCATTTTGTGATTATTGTGTAGATTTGTGTTATGAAAGTTATCATGTTAAACCTTACTTTTGTGGATGAAGTGCAACAAATGTTGTTTTCGTTTGTTTTTACTTAAATCATTTCTTATCATGTTAATATGATTTGTGTACACTGATTCACGGCCCCATTGAAAAACAGCATATTTGCTGATTGGGCTTTTCATCCGTGGTAAAATAAAATTAATGAAATGAAATGAAATGAAATTCTGAAATTTGGGTGGCCCGAGAAAGATGTGTGAAGGCTCGAATTAAAAATAAGCTTTGCGGTCCATTCTTAATCTTAGTTGTTGGTCGGGCCACCGAAGTATAACTTTTTTCCCTTTTTTTTTTTTTTATTGGTTCACCGAAATAAATCTTTAGTGGCTCAAGCCACCACTACTATGAGCCGGAGTATTTATATAGATGTGCACTGTATCTTAAAATCAAAATGAAATATCCTAGATCTACCCAATGCTTCATAGATACTACACCTCTTGGCTTCCGCCATTGTGTGCTTGTTGAGCATGTTGTATTTTATTTGTAGTATGTGGAAGGGTAGTTAACAGCATTAGAGGAAATACAGTATTTGTTCGAATTTATATTTCAGAGGTTGTATTCAAGGCCAAACAATTTGATGTCCGTTTGTTGTCTTACTCTCACAGAAAATTTATGACGTGGTACATGGCATCATCGAAGTACCTCCATACTGTCAATTGATTATGGACACACCAGAGTTTCAGAGACTTCGTGACATCAAGCAGCTTGGTCCTGTGTTCTTCGTCCATCACTGCGGAGATCACAGTCGATTTGAGCATTCGCTAGGGTGACAAGCGTTTCTTTAACGATATTAGCTAATGTAATACCTGAAATTGTTGTCAAAAGAGATTTAGCAGTATTTAGTAAGAAATTAATGTGCTAAAAATTGCTTCTCAGCTAACATTGGACGCTTTCTAAACGTTCTTAAATAGTTCCAAGTTCATTATTTGGACGTTTTGTCAAAACGTTTTCAGAACGTCTTTAAATGGAAGGTTTTCGACGTATTTAAACGTTTCAAATGGACGCTATAAAAACTTTTTTAGACGTTTAAAAAACCAACAAACAACCTTTCAGAATTTCTACGGACCTGCAGAAAACCGTTTGGACGTTACAAACGTCACTAGAAAACCTTTTGAGAATATTCAAAACGTTCTGTGGACGTTCTGCGGACGTTTGAAAACCGTCTAGAACCTCCAAAAACCTTTTAAGAACGTCTAAAATATGTCTTATGACCCTTTCCATAACGTTTAGAGAACCTTTCATGTCCGTCTAGAACGTCCAGAAAATCTTTCAAGAACGTACACTAATGTTATTTATTTGGCATTAAGGAAAGTACAGTTATGAAATTATAAAGGCACATTCTGGGATTAACTTACCCTAATCCTATATAATGTTTTCCAAACCAGTTCTTACTGTCCTACCACCCACATCTATACATCCTATTCCAAGTTGATGTATCTGTATCGAAGTCTATTATACAGGCAAAAACGTAATGCCTTAAGACATGGATACTGAAATTAAATCACACCTACCTTAAGCGTAGGCATATTAACATATGAAATTACATCTTCATGACACAATTTGAAATTGTGAATAACTGGAAAATAACGTACGTACAATTTTCAACACAGGAAGGTTGAACCCAGCATAAATGTCTTTTATCTATTTCCTCTAGTTTTCAAATTTTAGCGTTACGTATTTGAATATTTATGAATATGCATGAATATTCACGATAAAGAAACGAATGACGGAAGCGTTTTGTAACGTCCATTGACGTTTTTAAAATGTTTTTCCAAAAACCTGTGCTAACCTCCAACTTTGATTTCATATTTGTAAGTCTACGTTTTAAAAACGTCCATTTTACGCGAAGACGAACGGAACCTCAAAAAAAAAAACTTTTAGGAAACTATTTGAAAACTTTATGTGTTTGCTGGGTTATACGCAAACCAGAGGAGTATTAACTTAAATCAAATGGGGCCTGAGCTAGTAGAGAAGAATAATGAGCTAGTAGAATAATGAGGGAAAAATGTCAAGCACATAAAGGAAAACATGCACTTTTATGGAACACATACAACAACACAACTTATGCACAAACTAGAAAAAATAAACGGTTATGTGTTCATTGGGTTATCAAAATAAACGACAATCAGGGGAGTAAACCTCGGTCAAATGAGCCTGAGCTTTGCATCCTAGCAGAATCTTGAGAGAAAAATTTAAAACACATAAAGGAAAACATGCGCCTTTATGGAACGCATAACATACAACAACACAACTTACGCACCAACTAGGAAGTGCCACAGACACTGAACAATGAAAATCAATTGCCAGGCATGGTATGAATAGCAGGAATCAATCAGATATGGGCAGATGGGAGGGGGTGAAAACAACGAATAAGCTGACACAAATGAATGATATTGATCACAAAGGGATTTTATAGCGATCCCAATCCTCATAGGTAGGACACCTGTGCAGTACAGGAATGAAAGTATAGAGGGAACATACTGAACCTGTAGCAAAATAATTATGGATAGGAGAAACCCAAAGTGAATAAAGATAGATTTCCTTATGTGTACAATAACCATTAATTCATTTTTCTCTTCAGCTAAGGAATATCAAGGGGAAAGAAGATGTTCCATTATTGTTAGACCGTATCCGGGCACTTACCCCCTGGGCAACTACGCTCCGGATAACTACCACAAGGATAATTAACCCCACCCCGAGCTATTCCCCCCTAGGGCAACTACCACCCGGACAACTGCCCTCCTATGGTAATTACCCTCCAGGGCAATTACCCCCTAGGGCAATCACCCCCAGGGCAATCCCCCTATAGGACAACTACCCACCGGATAACTACCCGCCGGTTAACTAACCCTCGGATAACTACCACCCAGATAATTACCCCCGGATAACCTACCACCCAGATAATTACTCCCCTGATAACTACCAGCCAGATAACTACCTCCCGGAGAACTATCCCCTGATAACTACCCCCTGATAACTACCCCCGGATAACTACAACCAAGATTACTACCACCCGGATAACTACCACCCGGAAAACTACTCCCCGGATAACTACCACCCGGATAACTACCACCCAGATAAGAAGCAGTTACAGAAATAGTATACAACTCTAAGAGAGCTACATTATTCAAGGTAACGAACATGCAAAGGAATTGCAACATAAGCTTAAAGCTTGAAAATCGTTGCAACCCCCGTGCACACAATCTATATGCTGATAATTACCCCCCGGATAACTACCACCCAGATAATTACTCCCCGGATAACTACCTCCCGGAGAACTACCCCCTGGATAACTACCCCTCGGATAACTACAACCAAGATTACTACCACCCGGATAACTACCCCCCGGATAACTACCACCCGGAAAACTACCCCCCGGATAACTACCCCCCGGAAAATTACCCCCGGAAAACTACCACCCGGAAAACTACCTCCTGGGCCCCGTTTTATCAAAAGATAAAATCGATTTTAAGTTTCCTTACTACACAGGCTGCCATAGACTTACAGTTGAAATCAACTATATAATCAATTTTAACTCTTCATAAAACAGGGCCCAGAACATCTACCCCTCCCCCCGATAACTACCCCCCCCCCGGAAAAAAAAATCCCTGGATAACAAGGGCCTATATCCCTTGGTTAAACACCTCCCTCGCCGTGAAAGACGTTAGCAGCTGTAGCCACGTTCCAGTGGCCTTAATCTGAATGATTATAAATCTATATATATATATATATATATATATATATTTGATATAGATATTATTGGCCTCTATTTTAGAGCAAATTTTCACGAGGATCGCGCAATCCACGACCGAGATTTGAAGGGGGGCCAAAAAGCCCCTCCCCCTGGTTTCAAATGCCTCGAAAAACCCGGTGGGATTAGGGTTACAGCAGTAGCATCATCCTATTAAATAAGATCTAAAAAAAAAAAGGAGAAAAGGGCCTCCAACACACACCAAATCACACTATTCTACAAAAGAAAAGTCTTCTACAAACCTGCTAAAAGCACAGCCTCTCATTTCTCTAATGAGCCCAAACCCCAAATCAATGTGGAAGAAAAATTGCTCTTTCAGAAAATATGACAACTCAAGGTTGACTAGGTTGACCGTTTCACCTGTTTTGAGTCCCCTCGTAAAATCAGAGCGTGCGACTTTTTGTTGGTTTTGTGTTGCTCGGTCACATATGTAATTATAAATTCGTTTATTTTGAGGCATTTGAATTTCTGGTAGGATTATTCTACAATACAATAAAGCAACATGAAAAAATAAAAAGAATGAATGTACTAATGAAACATTTGCATGGTATATTCATTTCGTGTCGCGATGTTGGAATGATATCACCTATCTGTTTTGTTTCTGACAAATCTGCTTATTTCATCCATTCATTCATTTATTTCCAAATCAAAACATAACATTTACAAAAATCAAATACAATTGCCTTGGTACAATTCATGCATTTTGAATGAAGAGATCAAAGAAAGCACACAAGAGGCTTGTTGGAAATGATTCCCTACAAACAATTATGTACATATCAACTGAACAATTATCAGACAAATTCAATTGATAAAACAAAGGTAGAAGATACAATGTAAAGTAAAGAACAGAGGCAGACGTGGAAACAATGCATAATCATACTTATAGTTGCAAGCACATTTCATAAAAAATATGTTTATATAAATCCTTTTAATTGACTTAAAGTCTTACCACTCTTGTTTGATGGAAGAAGGGTATTCCAAAGTATATGGCCATGGTAAAATATGGAAAATTGAGTTTTTGGAATCCGGTTCCATGGTGTGTGAATATTTTCGGCATTCCTGGTAATATTGTAAATGTGAATTAAACAATTGAACAATATTGCTGCTTCTGTTGAATATCTCTGCCTAAAACCAAATTGTATTTGACCAATAAACTATGTTTATTCAAAAATTATATCAACCTATGTTATGAATAGGCCTACAATAATTCTATTAACCTATTACACATACAATTTCTAGTATAAGGTTTAGTGTACCTCTAACCACTGAGGTCTTATTTTACTACATGTATTGAAAAAAAATTAAGAGTTGCTTCTGTGTAATTATTGATGGGATGAAACATTTTTTGTGATGCTTCATTTTTGCAGAGTTTGTTATTTGGCAGGGAAGCTTGCAAGACAGCTTCAATCTCAAGAAAACACTAACATGACGGATGTCGATGTACGATGTGTGGAAATCGCCGGCTTGTGCCACGACCTTGGTCATGGTCCTTTCTCACACACCTTTCAGCAATTCATCCAAGTCAACAGAAAAACGTGGACGGTATATACTGAGGATTAACTATGGCAGACACCGAGTATACAACAACGGGCTGGGGTTTTTCTATAGGCCTAGTGCGCCTAAGGAAACCATGTCTCGTTCTGTTACAATATCACTTCCTTGCTAATAACTTTGTTACAAAATTAATCTACTGTTGATTTTGTTGTTCTTGATTTTGACATAGGAATAACATTTATTGGGTGATTTTGTACCGAGTTACTGATTCTTTTTTAACAGAACCAGACAGGGTTTCTTTTGGCGCACCAAGAGCCCATGTCCGTTGCCCGTACCGTAGGTGTAAACGGGCATTTATGGGACGTATTGGCCAAGCGAGAAAATTAAGATAAATATGAATGAGCATAAGTAACAAGGTTCTGGTTATACAGGTTTGTTTATGTAAGATGTTTTTGTGAAAGATTTTGTGAAAATTGCATTTTTTTTTTGCTCCCGTTATCAAAGTCACAATTTAGACCACGAATGGCCATCAACATCCATTTCTCTATTAAAAGGGTTACGCAAAGTTACATAGTTCAATGAACCCCTTCCTTAATATTAAAATAGATTAAGAAGCTTCATTATGGTAATATGCTCGCAGCTGAATACATGTGTTGCATTACAGTAAATTGGGGTTAGCAAAGTACATTTATGTAATTTTAAAATCATGGTCAATTTATTGGGGGCTTTTTATTGTCTTTTGCTACACCAGTAACATCACAGTAGATATTGCAGCATCTTGCACAACTTACATGTTGTTGTTGTTTTTTCACTTGTTTCATTGTGTTGACCAGCACGAAGAACATTCTTGCGAGGTTTTAAGGTATCTCATCAAGAAAAACAAACTAATGGAGGATCTGCACAGATTTGGAGTATTCGACAAGGAAATAGATGTTATCTGCGAAATCATTAGTGGCACGAGAAAAACAGAAGTGAGTATACATGTAATATCAAAAGAATAGAAATCAAATTGTTGTCCTATAGGATTTTCTGGCACTTTCACATGTCCTCTTATTTCACTCATTCAAGTCTCAAGCAAAATAATGCTTGCATAATATTATTTTATACAGGTTTCTGCTTAGTGTCCTGGAGCAAAGAAATTAAAATACAGTAAAATAAATGCTAAATAGTCGGGTTTGCGGCGCTGCAGGGCGCGGTTGAAATTAATCACTTGGTTGAAATTAGCCCTAAAAAGCTGTATCGTGTCTTCAAGGAGACACATTGAAAGAGATTTCATATCATAGGACAAAAACCAAAATTATACACAGGGAAATGAAAGAGAAGATAACATGAAACAGTCATAATAGAATGGGAAGAGATGAAGATGGAATAGCGTATAAAAGATAAACAATGAATGACAGGATAAAAGGAGGAGAAAGTTTGAAGAGGAGATAAAAAAACAATGAATAATATAACAAGGAAGAAAAAGTGTGAAATATGACAAGATAAAATGACAAATAATGACAGACAGAGAGACATAAAACTAAAAGGATAAATACTCACATTAACACACCTCTGTGTCGCCGTTCTGTTTATCTCACTTATCTCTATGATAAAAAAGAATACATTCTCAATTTGATGGATTATTTTGTAGTGGTTTGAAAAGCTATAGTGCTTAAAATGGGGTTATTGATAAATTGCACAATTCTGTAAAAAAAAAAAACTTCAATCCACGTACTATATCTCAATCGAATCATATCGATTCAATCGATATGATGGAAGTGTAAAGATTGAAGAGGATGGCTAGTAACTGATCAGTGGGAATCAGTGGGAATGCTGGGGGATGATTGTTCCAATTTTTGTAGGATTCATTTAAGATTACGTTATATATCTATTGTTGTGTGAAAATTATTTGCTTCAGAATGGTCTCATATTCAAGTAATTTAAGCAGTTTAATGTTAACAATTACCTCGTCACTGTATACAGGCATGCTAACCTGGAAACATTAAATAGCACATTACTTGAATATGAGACCATTCTGAAGCAAATAATAACCTTGCGTAAGCGTTTGATGTGTTGTACATAGCCGTCTATCCGTTCCATCTCTTGCAGTAACGGACTCTGTGGGGGCCTAGCGGATGGAAACGCGTGAAAAACGACAAAGTACAGTATAGATACAAGAGAAAACGTATATCGGACAAGGGTCAGATCGTGCTATCCGTTTTTGGCGCGAAAAAAAACTTTGTGCATGCACGAAGTTTTCTTGCCGCTCTGACGGAAATCACTTGAAGATAATCGTCCATCCGAAGAATGAAAAGGATGTGAAACGCATTTTAACGGATATCAACGGAAGCCAAAAATCGACATTCGTTTTTAATGCGTGTGCCATATCCGGCAAAATGTGACAGGGGCTTAAGCAGCTCATTACATACCTTGGATAACATACCTTGGATGTGGGCGTAAAGTTAGACTTAACTTATTTGCCCCTCTGTGTCGTCATTACATGACATTAATAACTTTTTGTTAGGCGCTGTGCAGTATAACATGGACAAAGAAATATCCCTTCGGGGTTATATTTGTTCTTGTCTTGACTCCAGAACCTCTCTAAGTTAGACTTGAAACTATTCACGGATGGGCTGTCAACTACAAATGATGGTAACTTATTCCACTCACTAGTAACTCTTTGAGAGAAAGAGCACTGTCTCACTTTGGACTTTACATGTTTCTTCAGTATCTTAAATTTATGACCACGCGTCCTTCCTCCAACTGAGAACTAAAAAAAAATCTGAGGACTTCATATCATTAATCTCATTCACAATCTTAAAAATCTGTATCTTATCGGCTCTATGTCGTCTATATGCCAATGAAGGCAATTTCAAGTGTTTAAGTCTTGCTTCATAACTCAAAGGTCTGAGTGGACGTATCATTCTAGTAGCTCGACGCTGTACATTCTCTGCTTTTACAACATTCTTCTTCCAATGAGGATGCCACACTGATGAACAACATTCTAATGTCGGTCTAACAATAGACTTGTACAGTTGAATAAATCCTTTCTAATTAAAAGTAGAAAATGTGCGATTGATAATTCCAATCCTACGATTCGCTGCAGTACAAATTGTATCCACATGATGAGTAAAATCTAACTTCTTGTCATAATTTACTCCAAGATCTTTTACATAGGTAGCTACTGGAATGGGCGGGTTTGTTTCATCCATATAATTGACACATGGGTTATTCCTTCCATAATGGATAACTTTACACTTTTCCTGGTTAAAAGGAAGCTGCCACTTTTTTTTTACCATTCCATCACTCTAGTTAGTTCAGCTTGCAGATTCAGTACACCATCATTATCATATATCTGTGAATACAACTTGGTATCATCAGCAAAGAGCTTAACTTCACATCTGCCACTTAAGAACACATCAGGAAGGTCGTTTACGTACAACAGAAACAAAATCGGCCCCCAAACACTACCTTGTGGGACTCCAATAGATACTGAAGTTTGTGAAGATGAAACACCATTGACCACCACTCGTTGTGATCTTTCACTTAAAAAAGACTTAGTCCACTTCAAAAGATTTCCAGTGATCCCGTACGTTTCTACATTCCTAATCAGTCGTTAGTGAGGTACACTGTCAAACGCCTTACTATAATCTATGTATATACAATCGACGTTTCCACCATTGTCTAATACTTTTGTCAACGGCGTAAATCCATACTGATGAGTGGGGGGGGGGGGGATGGTCAGCATCACCACGATTACAAGCCCATAACCGGACCGGCGCAGCCTTTTTTTTTTTTTTGTGGGGGGGGGGGGGAGAAGCTTTGTGCCCCCCTCTCCCCCCCCCCACACACACACTTAACAGGGATCGGATGCCCCACTCTTTTGCATGAAATATAAAGTGGGAGAAAAGTGGCAGCAACAACATAAAGACTTTTTGTTCTTGTTGCTTTTTTTTTTTTTTTGCTTGTCAGACGACTTTCGGCGGAAAATCAGACCTTTTTTTTTTTGTGGAAATATCTGTGAAAGGGAGCGGAACGACCGAACGGGGGAAGGGTGTGTATGGGGGGGGGGGGGGGTATCCCTCTCCCACACGAGGAAGATTTTGCATTTTCAGACCTGAAATTCAGCGATCTGGTGCTCACTTGTGAAAATTTTCTTTTCTTTTCTTGAAAAAAAAAACAATAAGAAAATGAAATATTCACAATGTATTATTGAATGACAAAATCGTGGTATTTCAGCTCTTGCTGTGCGACATTACTGTGAAGGCCTACTAAATAATGGGGCCTATCATCGGCGTAGACAGGATTTGATCTTAGGAGGAGCGGTTATGTGAGGGAACGAATCAAGCGAGGGAGGAGGGTATGGTAGGGAGGTTTCCCCCTCCTACGGTGAAATCTCTTTGCGTTGAAAATTTTGACATTTTTCAGTCCAAAAACTGCCGTTTGTAGCTATATTCTTCGCTTTGGAAATTAAGGGGGGCACACCAGGCGCAACTGCTGTCAATCACTGGCAGCAACGTCAGGAGAATGGCATAGCGATTAAATGCGAGCGAGCGGAGCGAGCGAGCATGAAAATTTTTAACATTTTACAGTCTAAAAACTGCCGTTTGTAGTTATACTTTTTTTCGCTTTGGAAATTATGGGGGGCCGCATCAGGCGCAACTGCTGGCAATTACTGGCAGCAACATCAGGAGAATGGCATAGCAGTTAAATGCGAGCGAGCGGGGCGAGCGAGCTTGAAAATGTTGACATTTTACAGTCCAAAGACTGCCGTTTGTGGCTGTATTTTTTCGCTTTGGAAATTATGGGGGCACACCGGGCGCAACTGCCGGCAATCGGGCAGCAACATCAGAATGGCATAACGATTAAATGCGAGCGAGCGAAGCGAGTGAGCATGAAAACTTTGATATTTTACAGTCCCACATGTCCTTTGTGGCTGTACTAGTATTTTTTCGCTTTGGAAATTAAGGGGGGGGGGGGCGCACCGGGCGAAAACTGCTGGCAATTACTGGCAGCAACATCAGGAGAATGGCATAATGATTAAATGCGAGCGAGCGAAGCGAATGAGCTTGAAAATTTTGACATTTTCCAGTCCCAAAAACTATCGTTTGTGGCTGTATTTTTTCGCTTTGGAAATTAAGGGGGCGCACCGGGCAAAAACTGTTGGCAATTACTGGCAGCAACATCAGGAGAATGGCATAATGATTAAATGCGAGCGAGCGAAGCGAGCGAGCTTCAAAATTTTGACATTTGACAGTCCAAAAACTGCCGTTTGTAGCTATATTTTTCGCTTTGGAAATTAAGGGGGCGCACCGGGCGAAAACTGCTGGCAATTACTGGCAGCAACATCAGGAGAATGGAATAATAATTAAATGCGAGCGAGCGAAGCGAGCGAGCTTCAAAAATTTGACATTTTACAGTCCCCAAACTGCCGTTTGTAGCTATATTTTTCGCTTTGGAAATTAAGGGGGGCGCACCTGCTCACAATCACTGGCAGCAACATCAGGAGAATCGCATAGCGATTAAATGCGAGCGAGCGGAGCGAGCGAGCTTGAAAATTTTGACATTTTACAGTCTAAAAACTGCCGTTTGTAGCTATACTTTTTCGCTTTGGAAATTTAGGGGGCACACCGAGCAACTGCCGGCAATTACTGGCAGCAACATCAGGAGAATGGCATAGCGGTTAAATGCAAGCGAGCGGAGCGAGCGAGCTTGAAAATTTTGACATTTTACAGTCCAAAGACTGCCGTTTGTGGCTGTATTTTTTCGCTTTGGAAATTAAGGGGGCACACCGGGCGCAACTGCCGGCAATTACTGGCAGCAACATGAGGAGAATGGCATACTGATTAAATGCTAGCGAGCGAAGCGAGTGAGCTTGAAAATTTTGACATTTTCCAGTCCTAAAAACTGTCGTTTGTAGCTATACTTTCGCTTTAGAAATTAAGGGGGGCGCACCGGGTGCACCTGCTGTCAATCACTGGCAGCAACATCAGGAGAATGGCATAGCGGTTAAATGCGAGCGAGCGGAGCGAGCGAGCTTTAAAATTTCAAAATTTTACACTCCAAAAACTGCCGTTTGTAGCTATATTTTTCGCTTTTGTTTGTCCCACTTTTATTTGAGAACCATCCCTCCCCCCCCATCGACGCCTCTATACATATTAGGTTGCTTTTGTTAAGTGAAAGATCTGCTGCACACTCTTTGATAAATTAGGGAATATACGTCTATGTCAAAAGTGTACAAAGTTTATCCCTTATCCTGTATAGCGGACCTTTTGCATGTTCATGATTGCAATACAACGATCTGGTGCATAGTTCTGGCGATATTTGGACAATTTTCCATTAAGAAAGTTCGAGATTTGTCCTCATCTCGGGAATTGCTTGGGGGATAAATGATTTGTCTGTCTAAACACTTCCTTTGGGGCGGGGCAAATGCCCCTTTGCCCCCCATAGATTCGACGTCCCTGATCTTCCCTTGGTATGCCCATAGGATGTATCCTGACTGAGTCATAATATTCTCAGGAATGATTCAGGAAATGGAGGGGATTCAATTATGGCGATAAAGTTGTTATTGTTTGTTTGTATGTGTTCGTACATATTTTGCAGATGGTCCCCAGTTACTCGCGTCATAGCATGTTTATATGTAGACCTATACTATTTGATGTTGTCAACGCCTGAGCCATACCTTTAAGTGTATGTCGATGTTACTTTCTTCGCGAGCGAGCGAAGCGAGCGAGCGCTTGAGAAAATTATACATTTTCCTACAAGATAGAATACTGTTCAGCTCTGTTACCTGTCTGAAGGCCGGCGTACAAACGTCATGCAATATGCCAAAATTTATACAATCACATTTCTGCTTCCTCCATTTTTCCCCTCAAAATTCAGGGGGGGATGATCGTACAGGCCATCCCCCCCTCCTCCATTTCAGGGGGGGATATATCCCCCCCACCCCCCCCCCCCGGGATTTACGCCCATGACTTTTGTCCATGTTTCTGACACAGATAATAACTGTGCACCACAGCTTCTTCCTTTCCTAAAACCATATTGCTCCTCTGTAAATAACAGATTTGAGTCCATATGTTGTACAATCTTGTCTCTGACAACGGTTTCCATTAACTTGCAAATATTACTAGTCAAACTCACCGGCCGATAATTATTTGGTTTCTTCTTATCTCCTTGCTTGTAAATTGGAGAAACATTAGCATTCTTCCATGCCATTGGAAGTTCACCTTTTGACATTGACATAGTAAATAAGTCTGCAAGTGGTTTCGAAACGCAATCTACAATTTCTTTCAGAATACGATTCTGCACATTATCTGGACCGGGGGATTTTGTTTGATCCAGTTTCAATATAACATCTTTCACAACTTGTTCTGTAAAAATGACTGTATCTAATTGTACATCATAAATTCTGGGAACCAGAACTGGAACATTCGATAAGTCTTCATGTGTAAAAACGGAGGCAAAAAAGTTGTTCAGTGTTTCTGCCTTTTCTGCATCACTTACTGCTATACAAATGTACCTCCATCTGGTTTCTCCAAAGTACTTAAACAGGGCTTGAATTTGCTTTTGCTTTGCACATACCTCCAAAAACTTTTGGGGTTACAACTCAATTCAGATATCAGTTTGCATTCAAAATCCCTTTTTGCTCCAGATAGCACTCTAGTTACTTCATTTCTAGCTTTTCTGTAGCAATCTCTGTCTTTCTGACTTCTTGTCTTTTGATAACGATTCCAAGCTTTATGTTTTTTGACAATTGCTTGCTTAACAGAACTATTTAACCATAGCGGTTTCTCCTTCACTCTTGGTTTGACTTTAGGTACAAACTTTTATCAGTAAGCATTCCAAGTACATTCACAAGAACATCATTTGCAGAGTTAATATCTCCTTCTGTATCCAACACATCAAAAAGGTCATTGACACACACATATTTCCTCATATCATCGTAATTTCCTCTAAAAAATGCATAACGTTCAGGTTTCTCAGTAGATAAGTAGCAACCTGGCAAATAGAGTTCAAATTCAAGAACTAAATGATCACCCTTGCCTACTGGGGAAGATGTGTGTAAAAATTCCACCATATCTTCTTGGTTAGTAAAAACAAGATCCAAGATGTTTGACCTCTGCCCATCTCTTAGTCGAGTAGGCTCATTTACTAACTGCATCAAAAATAAATCCTGAATAACTTGAACAAATGCATTTGCAAATTCATTTGTACCTGTTCCCTGTACAGCAGGGATCTCCCAATCAATATTTGGCAGGTTAAAATCACCCACGATAAGCAAATACTTGTACTGAGAATTCTCAACTTCTTGAAAGAGTTGTTACAACGCTGTATTATTAGCTTCGAGGCTATTTGGACTTCTATAAATGCAGCCAAACAGTAACTCTTCATTATTGTCCTTCACGGACCACCAGACACTTTCTTCAAAATCAGATTTATCAAAGAAAACTTGTTTACAGTGAAAACTCTTTCTGTAATAAATGGCAACTCCTCTTCGGCACTTAACAGGTAATAACAGACTGTATCCCGGCAACTGAAGTTCACTCTCTTCTATTGAATACAAACTGTTGTTAGGGTATATTTCCACCAGTGCTATGATATCTGGATTGGTAATGGAAATCCTAACTTCCAATATAGATTTTTTATTACTAAGAGAATCAATTTTACTAAATACACATGATAAACGATTAACACAGTTTCTTCCTGAAGCATGTGTAAATAACATGACTATAAACCTTACTGTAAACCCTACCTTTAACATCTGCAGTATTACTGCCTGTACTCTTCTCGAAAGGGCTGGCCTCCCTTGCGGGGGGCGGAATCCTTTCTATACTGGGACCTATAGTCCCCTTTCTTGACTAACTTGTTTCCGCGTATAATCCACTCTCCTTCACCTTCACCCTGTCTTCTCTTCAGTTCCCTAACCAGTTCTCTCCTTTCAGCTCTTTCCTTCTTCGTTCTGTCAGGCTGGATATACAGTTTCTTGAAATCATTTGTAGCGAAGCGTAGTTTGCTTGCCCTTGCCTTAGTAGCGGTACAAGATTCAACAGTTGAGAACTCTACCAGTAGAGGGCGAGGACGGGATTTCTCCGATTCAGACTCCTGTTCAGGGTTTCTCTTGCCTAGCCGCTGCACTCGCTTAACTTGGTAGTCCACCTCGAGATACTCTAAGACTTGGCAGACTTCGTCTGTATCGTGGTATGTACGCTCCTTCGGATCCTCGGAACTGAACTCTGACAAACCTTGTATAATGATGTTATGTTTTCTCTTTTCCCTTTAACTGTCCTCGGCCATCTTTTCCTGGACGATAGACTCGACGGTAGATTCAAGCACATCGCTATGAGATTCAAAAACATCACTATGAGTTTTTACGTCCTTACACTTTATGGTGTCTTTCAAATCTTTCATATCAGATTCAAGTTTTTTTTTTTTTGCACAAATCTTCCACCTTACACCATTTATCATTTACAGCCTCCAATTTGTCTAACCTCTCCAATGTCCCTCCTAGAAATTTCCTGCAGCGTTCCTCCACGATTTGGTCAGTTCTCACGGCTTCCAATGCCTTGGCCTCACAAGATGTACAATACCAGTGCGCAGAGGATACACTGTTAAACAGACTGAATTCATCTGGTGACAGAGAGCAACAGCTCATGCAAAACCAGTTCTGGCATCTCTCGCACTCAATACTGTCATCTGTGCCAGAGAGTATTCTGCCGCATACACCACCGTGGTTTGCTCATTCACAGAGCTCTCAGTAGTGGTTTTAACTACTGGAGTGGACTTCTCCTTACCTACGATATTTGTACTACCCTTTCTACCCTTGCTTCTTGTCTGGGTAGTAATTCCCACATCAAACTCATTGGCAGATTTACTATTACTGGGTGCACTCTGAGATCTATGAACCTTATTTTCTGGGCTCGCCACCATTTTCGTACGACTCCTTTGTCTACCCGTGCTTCTCTGGTCTTCCATGTTCCAAAGATCTACCGAATACACAACCGTATACACATTTTATGTCTGGGCATCAATATCAACTAGCACAAAGCTGAGTGTTATAACGCTGACTCAAAACCAAATAATCGTGTTAATACACTTGCCAGCACTAGGCTACCTTACAAAATACAGATAAAAAACTGCCCAAGCATCACACTACACCATAAATTGTTTATGCAACACATATCATTCACAATGTGGGTGTTGTAGCATACACTTGTATAATAACCGTAATAACCTAGAGTCCTGAATATACAAACCTCCAGAACTCAATAAAAACTAAATTAAATTCAGTCAGCCCGAGTGTCTGAACTACAAATCCAATGTACAGTACTGTTACTGGGTACTGTGGGGTGTGTAGACCTATGCTATTATTAAACCAGGCAAATATAACATCAGTGTTTCGGTATCTTTAATTCTAAACACAAGACTCATAAAACAGTCCCTAGCACTTTTACACAAGAGCCACATACACAGCAGTGAACTCTATATACACAAAAACCTTCAATCCTTAAATATATAATTTCCGAACTCAAAACCAGACTCATGCTAATTTATCCAGCCAGCAAAAATGTCAGAACTTCAAAACTGGTAGTGGTACTGCCACTGATAATTTGTGCTAGTGTCATAAACTTTCCATATAACCTGTAAAAATACAGTCGGTCCAAACATTGCCAGAGGCAGAGATTATATCCTTTCTGCACTGATGAATAAATCTAACATAAAATTCAAAACCATAACTGTCTTAACATTAGATCTAACAAGTTATAGGTTCTGAATCATAACCTGGTAACCAGTGAGTGGCAGTGTGCAGTGCAGTGCTATTCACACTCGTTCATAACAATAACATTTCTACAACAACAAAAAAAACCCACAATATCTAAATTACTGCAGCATACGTAATGTTGCATGTGATTCTGGATTCTTATGCAACATCACTATCAATAAGAAACTTATAACAACGGTATTCATTTATCGTTACATTACGTCCAACAGTGTCACACATTACTCATGCTACATGTGTACATTCAGTACCCGTATGTACCGAGTACATTCACTTCACATCAATGTACCAGTAGACGGCGAGTTGTCACAATATTGGGGTGTTCTTAAAATTTTCTGTAGATTTTGATTTTTTGTGCTATTTCCCCTATTTTGGGGGTGCTGAACACGAATCCACTTGTTGCCATTTTTCTAACTGACGTCTTCACCCGTTGCCATGGCAACGAATTATTATCTTTAAAAGAACGTGTATTCTTTATTAAACATCATAAAAACATGAGGTAAACACCGAAATAAGTCAATGTAAACATCTCTTTAATCAAATTCAAAATCACAATTCTTATAACGCCATGGTTACCTCATAGCAAAGATGGTTGCCATGGTAACAACTATTTCAAAGAAAGTAGTGATACTTTCATGAAAAAGCAAGAAAATGTGACAAGATCGGGTGGAATATTGATTACTAACTACTATTATGACTATCACCTCTTTCCCATTATGTTCATTTCACTTCCTTTTCGTTGCTATAGCAACAACATGACAAAAGCTGCCTTTTAAAGAAAAAAATAGGTATTTCAATTAACAGGAAAGTAAGAATGAAATAAATCGGTAGATAATACATTTCTGTAAGTCTCGTAGAGTTTAATAGATTTGTTGTGTTCTTTCCCTTATTTAGGGAGTGCCGCTACACGAATCCACCTGTTGCCATATTTCTAATTGACATCTTTAGCCGTTGCCATGGCAACAAATTATTCTCTTTAAAAGAACATGTATTCCTCATTAAACATTATAAAAACTTACTGTAATTCCCAACAGATGTAAATATGAACATATTTCTTTGATTGAATTAAAAATCACAATTTCCGAATATCACAGCTACCTCATAGTGATGACGGTTGCCATGGTAACAGCTATTTTTAAAAGAAAATAATGATTTTTTTTTTCATTAGAAAGCATGAAATCATGAAAAGATTGATTGAAAAAGTTATTTCATTACCAGTTGGGGTCTAACTATGATTGTCAGCTTTTTTTTTTTTTTTTTTTTACTATACTCATCTCACATTATTATCGTTGTAATGGCAACAGCATGAGGAAAACTTTCTTTCATAGAAAGAAAAACTGTTTAGTTTACGCGATAACTTGAGTCATATTGACTGGAATTTTACCAAACTTGGTCCAAGTATAAAGTTCGATGAGGCATTTACTTGATTAGATTTTGGGTGAAATCGGCAAAAGTCAAAGGTCAAGGTGAAATCATGAAATTGTATCTGTTTACGCGATAACTCAAGACTGGATCAAGCAAATTTCACCAAACTTTGTCCGAGGATGATGCATGATGGGGCAATTAGTTGAGTAGATTTTAGTGACATTGGCAAGAGGTCAAAGGTCAAAAGGTCAAGGTCAAATGCCAAAAATGTTGCTATTTCCCCATATCCATGCAATGCCCGAAGGTATTTTCTTGTGTAGTGTAGACATGTACTACTGCTTAGTGTAGACATGTACTACTGCATAGTGTAGACATGTACTACTGCATAAAGATTCTCCAGAGAGAGTTTCATGTCATAAGGTCAAAGGTCAAAAGGTCAAAGATTAGGTGAAAATGTTTACAATTTCACTTTTCTCGCAAATGGTTCAATGTATCTTCATGGAACTTGGTCCACACCCATGTACTGACTGGCAGGGATTATCTATGGAATTTAGGGGTCATGGGTCAGTAGTCAGGGGGTCAAAGGTCAAGGTCAACTCGTCAAAATTTTACTATTTCCCTCACTTACTAGCAATGCAATGCTTGTATTATTATTTTTAAAACTTTATATACATGTATTACGTAATGGAGATTCTCTTGGGAATTTCCTGCCAGAAGGTCAAAGGTGAAAGGTTAAGGGTCAAGGCCAGGTTTAAATGCAAAAAAAGAATCTATTTTATACTGTAATTACACTCTTTCTTCATACCTTGAAAATTACACAATGCATAAACTTATGAAAGGGGTCAGTCTGAAGTCAAGTAAAAATCCTCAATTCCCCAAATACATACATGTACCTGCACTCTTAGACTATTATAGCAAAATGTTTTACCTATTTCAAGGAAAGTGAACATTCAAGATATTTCTGACAAACCTGTCATTTCAATGCTTTGCCAGTTATGTGAAACTGTCATCACACATTGTAAAGACTTTGCACTATACCTATTGGGTGAATCATGCATTATGGCGGAGGCATCAGTCGCCATAGCGACATTTCTAGTTTTCACTATATTCATCCCACTTCGTTGCTATAGAATTAACATGAGAAAATTGCTTTTTAAAGAAAAAAATAACGTTACTCATGAGATAAGGAAGGAAAGAATACACTAAACAAAAAACAAATACGTAAAAACACAAAAGTTTAGTCAGCTTCCTGAATTTCTGATCACATTGCACTTTTAAAACCTTAAATATCCGAAATAATGGTTAATATTTAACATGGTTGCCATGGAAATGCATCAATTTTTTTAGAAAAAAATCTTCAAGAAAAAATTGTGAAATTATGGCCTAAATTTTGAAGTATTACAAATGAGCAAGACTATTAGCCATATATAATTCTGTTCATGGAACATCATATCTGTTCCTATCGCAACAACATGCTAAGGAATATATATTTTTTTTCAAACCATAGATATACCCAGGAAACAAAATACAAATAATAAGCAATACAAATGTCTAAAAACCTCCCCAAAAGTTCAAATTTTATCGTCATGATGTACTCTGTTTCAGCAGTCATGTCTCCAAGACATTTGATAACCTTAAATGATACCTCCGCTATATTAATTTCCTACAGATTGCTATAGAACTTTAATCCTTAAAAACACTTTTCTCATGTTATTGCTATGGCAAAAGAAATGATGTGGAATGAACGTTGTGAAAACAAAAGCTGATAGTAATTTGTAATGAATATGCTACTCAATCTCGTCATTTTTTCTTTTTTTTTTGAATTGAAATATCAGTATTTTCTTTTTAAGAATTGTTCCTATGGCAACTGTCATTGCTATGAGGTAACAATGTAATTGAAAAAGAAAGGATTGTTTTCATTAATTCAGGAAAAATTCATATATTGACATATTTTGGCCTTAACAAGTTTTTTTTTTATGATGTCAATGAAAAACACATGTTCTTTTAAAGAAAATAATTTGTTGCCATGGTAACGGCTGAAGACATCATTTAGAAAAGTGGCCATAGGTGGATTTCTTTTCAGCATTCCCAAGATAGTAAAAAAAAAAAACAGAGCCGAAAAATTAAACTCTACAAAAATTGATCTTTTATTTATTGTAGTTCTTTTAATGGGATACTTCTCCTTTCTAGGGAGAAAAAAAGTTGCCATAGCAACGATAATAATGTGGCATGAACGTAGTGAAAAAAGCTGATAATTATCATAGCAATTTGTAATGAGTATGCTACTCAAACTTTTCATCTTTTCATGCTTTTTGATGAAAAAAATTAATTTTCGTTTAAAAATAGCTGTTACCATGGCAACCGTTTTTGCTATGAGGTTGCTGTGACAGTCGGAAATTGTGATTTTTTATTTGATTGAAGCGTGATACGTTTATATTTACTTATTTTGGTGTTTTAGCATGCTTTTGTGATGTTTAATGAAGAATACATGTTATTTCAAAGAAAATAATTTGTTGCCATGGCAACGGCTAAAGATGTCATTTAGAAATATGGCAACAGGTCGATTCGTGTTTGGCACTGACAAAATAAAGGAAATAGCTCCAAAAATCTCACTATGCAGAAATTTATCATCTATGGACGTATTCTTGCTTTTCTTTCAATCACAATGCTTATTTTTCTTTAAAAGGCAGCTTTTGTCATGTTGCTATAGCAACGAAACTGATGTGAAATGAACATAGTGGAAATATAAGCTGATAATCAAGATAGTTATTTATGATAAATATTCCACTGAATCTTGTCATGTTTTCTTGCTTTTTCATGAAAAATATGATTTGTTCTTTATAAATAGTTGTTTCCATGGTAACCGTCATTGCTATAAGGTAACCATGACATTACGAAAATTGTACTCTTTCTCAAGTCTGATTAAAAAGGATTCATAATGACATATTTTGGTGTTTACATCATGATTTTATGATGTTTAATGAAGAATACAACATGTTCTTTTAAGGAAAATAATGCGTTGCCATGGCAACGGGTGAAGACGCCGGTTAGAAAAATGGCAACAAGTGGATTCGTGTTCAGCACCCCCAAAATAGGGGAAATAGCACAAAAAATCAAAATCTACAGAAAATTTTAAGAACATTACAACTCGCCGTGTACTATACAACGGATATAAACAACATGCATGGTGCATGTGGATATTATACATACAATCTTCCGAAATCACCATGAAATACAGCCCATCCTGTGCTGATATAAATCCAGCCTGCACTTCTTGTTCTCTTTATCCTCAATTCCTCCAAATCAATTCAAAACTCCAAAGATGGAAAAGTGAAAAATAAGAATGAAAATCGTCAAACTGGAGCACCCCATTTTTTTCTTCCTACCAGGTGCACAGCGCCCTCATGTTTCATTAGTGATAATGCGCAGATTATGCATGGTTTACCTTGGACGTCAATTTATCGTCGCGCACAACCAGGTATTCGCCCTATTCGGGGCCTTTGCGTGCCTATGCTCTGACATTGCGTTGTTACTCTTTGATTGATTTTCATCGCGTAATGAGCGAAAATTCTCGATGACAAGCACGCACAACCAAATTTCATGCGTGATTCATGCGTTTACACGACTTTTGAGCTGTGTGACAGAGCCCATAAATGCAGTACTTTACAACCCTAAGTGGAATATCAGTCCTAGATATGATAACTCTAAATTTGATGAATTTTAACCCTAAGCATAGTACATATGTGAGCCCTAAATGATGGAATACCAAATCAACCTTAAATCAATCAATTCTAACCATAAACAATAGTATCCGCCCTAAGTGTAATACTTTTTAACGATAAATATAGTTTAATCGGAGATAACCCTACATGTAACGCGTTTTACACATGATATCAACCCCAAATGTAAGAGTACGAAGATAGGCGCTACTAGTTATGCTGTTGTTCACCTTGGAATGCCGAACACGATGCGCGAAAACGCAAGGACAAAGTTTAAAATCTCGCGCCATTGCATACTGCATTATAAGTCATTATAACACAGAAGTAGTTTGACCACTACAGCAGCCCCTCTAATATGAAATATCATTCTGAATCCTAAGATATTATGATTTATATGTCACAATGTTGGATTCTGATTTATTTTTCTGTTGCCCCTTGCTCCCTATTGTATAGCGCGCGTGCATAACCAATCTTTGTTACTATAGGCAACCGCTTCCCACTTAATTTTCTATAGGCCTAGCTTACTACCAACAATGATCGCATTGCTTTTATAGGCAGAAATAATAGCTTAGATCCTATTCCACACTTGGTTATCAGTAATCACCCGTCCCATTTTCACCACTCATTTTTCTTTCACGATGTAAAGACTGACTTGATTAAATGTTGGTATGTGTCTAACGTAAGTAAGATATTAATGTATGATTAAAAAAAGAAATGCACTCCAAAATGTTATCAATTTCATAAGCAGAAAAAAAAAGATCCTGGCAGAACAGTGCAAAAACAATCAAAATCAGATAAGAAATAGGGAATTTATAAAATTTTAATATTTCAAATTTTTTCGGAAAAACACTTCTTGACCCGTCGTTGTGAAATTTGAAATTAGCTAAGTTGATGATGTCATGCTCTTACAATTTCTTATTCATTCTATCAACAGAAATGACAAAAATTGCCTTAAAACTACCCAAAATAAAACAGAACAAATTGTTAACTAGGATATAGTTTGGTATGGGAATATGACTTAAACATGTATTAGCTGAAATGATCATGTCGTATAAAACATACCTGACAAATTGTAAGGGCACGACATCATCAACTTGTTCGTTTGACTATAGGACTGGTAAAGAAATGCTTTCCGAAGAAATGTGAAATTTCAAAATGTCATATCTTCCTTATTTCTTATCAAATTTCTGTCATTTTTTAAACGTTCCATATAGGGAAAATTCTCTTTTTCTTTTGGAGTTCATTATTTTTTGGGTGAATTCCATTTTTAAATGTAAACCATAGCAGCTATCTTTAATTGAAACAAAAATTCAGGTACAACACACCATACGTTTAGATCTTGTCTTTTTATAAGAAGGTTATCTAGTCTGCTATAGTTTCAATGGGGTTAAATGCCTTACATTTTAGTGTTGATGTTACGTTCAAGGGCTTTCATACGTAAAATGTAGGTTTGTCGCCGGTTGTAATTTCCAGAGTTAAAATGTATTTCATTTAGGGTTAAAGGGACTGTACAGTACTGGTTGAGGTAGGGATTTATGTTTTGAACATTCCTAAATGAGATAATGAAAAGCTTCTTATGAAATATGAAAGAGCATGTAATTTTAAGAAGGATTCAACGTTTATTTGATGAAAATTGGTTTTCAAATGGCTGAGATATCCAAAAAAGTGCTAATAATAAAAGGCGACATGCCACAACTTTATTAGGATCTCTTTGTTTCACCTTGTTTTTGGATATCTCAGCCATTTCAAAACAGATTTTCATCGAATAAACTTTTGATACCCCTTAGAACTGCATTCCCCCTTACATCTCATAGAGTGGTTTCTGAATATCTTGCAAAATGTTAAAAGTTAAATCTACACCTCGACCAGAACTGTACACACCCTTTAAAGTTAGGGTTACAGTGGGAGAACCATGCCACAATGTCATAAAGAAGTATTTTATCGATACATTTCTCTTATCTATTTTTATTAAGGCTGCACAACATTATGCCCTCAGGATTGATTTGCATCCATATTAGATTCGATTATCTAAATGCATTTCTTTTTATTCCCATGTAAAATTTTAATTTTCTTGTATTATGCGCCCAACCTTTTAAGAAACAATGATAAAACCAACTGTACTTGATCGAGTACTATAGTAATGTGCGCCTTTTGCATATTATATTTCTGACCAGTGGTCGAAGGTGATTCCCGGTGAAAAGTTCTTCGTGGGACAAATCGTAAGGAACCACGTCAACGGAGTGGATGTTAATAAGATTGACCACATCCATAGAGACGCACTTTTCCTTGGCTCGTCATCCTCATCGAATTTCGAGTGCATCCTTCATTCCGCAAGAACATGTGATGTCACTTGCGAAGGCCAGTGTACAAGGAAAGAATTATGTTTTGGATATGAGGTATGTATTACATGTTCCGCAATATGGCCTGAAATAGGAAATAGGCCTACATGTATAATGTTTTGCTATGATGATACCAATCCTGTAGGTGATTTGTCCCATTAACTTCTGTAGTATTTTAGACACAAACAGGAAGCTTTATTCCTTACTTTAGAGCCGAAAGCTTGGCGGTTGAAACAACGTCATTGGGTGCGCTATCCTACTTAAATACCGTACACTATTTATCTCTCACTTTCATCCCCTGACACTTGTAGGCCAGTTGGCTGTCAGTTGACAGACTCTTATTCAGCGTTCTCCAGTCTAATGTTCGAGATCAAGGGCCGTGGTCTTGACATTGTTGGACTATCTTTCCTCGGATCCCTTTAGGCTATGTCGTTGATTTTGGTTCTCCCATCGTTTTGTGGGGCGGCCAATTGGTCTTTTCTTCTCGGCTTCCAATTGTACATTCGCTTGGTAGGCCCCTGGCCTATCTTTCGTCTAGCATATTAGTTTAAATACATGGTCATAATACTTTCTTAGCTGATTTCTATCAATGGCTGCCAAAAACTGAGTCAAAAGATGGGGATTGTCTGATGTTCTCTTGGTCACTCCTTGGATTAGTCTTAAGACTCTCATTTCCATGGCTTGGAGCTTACTCTTCAGTATTTGAGTTAGAATACATGTTTCACTGAGCACTATAAATTGTACTGGCCCTAATACTGTTGTGTAAATGCATGCACTCTGACATCCACGTGGATATTCTTCTCCGAGAGAAGGGGATAGAGTGTATAAATTTTTTTTTCTTTTTTTTTTAGCTCACCTGAGCTGAAGGTCGTAAGTCGTGTCGTGAGTCATTTTACATTTCATCTTCTCCTTTTGAAAACCCCACGACCAATTCTCACCAAACTTCCCAGGTAGCATGCCTAGGGGGATAGGATCTCAGTTTGTTCAAATGGGCACCATGCCCCACCTGGGGGCCTCGGGGGCCCAAAATTCTCCAAATTAAGGAATCTTACAAATCTTCTCTAGAACCAGACGTGAATATATTCTCACAATATTAACCAGAAGCTAATATTATGAAAAAGTACATTGATGACTGTAATTTCAAGTTTGTTCATGGCGGAGTCAAGGGTGCCCCCACCCCCTTGGCGCCAATATGAGAGAGGGTGAGATGGGTCCAAATCGGGGCCTAAATTGCACATTTTCATCATCTTCTAAAAAACCCAAAGATGAATTTTCACCAAACTTGACAGGTATAGCTTCCCTCGCGGAATAGGATCTCAATTCGTTCAAATGGGCACCATACCCCACATTGGGGCCCAAGGTCGCCCCCCCCCTCCCCCCCCCCAAAAAAAAGACAAATAATGAACCTTAAAAAATTCTTCCTTAGGAACCACAAGTTACAGCATCATTCAGAATAATATTGATATGCTTTTCTCAGTGGGGTTTTCCTACCTGATATAATTTTGTAAACCAACTCGTGTATGTTCTAGTTTAGTTGCTTTCATAATCATATCTGGTATCTTACTCTCTAATTTGAGTAATCATTATCCATTTTTCTTTCTGTTTCTTCTTTAGCTATGTTGACTTAAAATAGTAAAAATCATAGTGTATTATCCCGGGGAAAAAACACCTTTTCATAACGTCACTGATGGGTGATATCAAAAGCTGTCTAGTCAGATATCCTTGACTTGAGCGACACTAATCTTGCCTGTGATTTATTTTTAGACCGTTTTCTGTTCATATTGAATGAACATTTGTCGCTTAGATCTGTTGATCTCTGTTGATAAAAGGCTTTTCCCTGGATCACACGTGCAGTACTGAAGTCACCCAAGAAGAAAAATAAATTATTAAAATGAATCCAAGGAAGAGCAATGAATTGTTTTATAGTAAAAGCAATATCGTAATAAATTGAACTTTGTTATTTGACAAGCTGAAAAAGAAAATATTATCATGATAAATTGTTCTATGATCAAGCTTTAATAGCAAATGATTTAAATGAACATTATAATTTGTTGACGTTGGTCCACATTTGTTTCGTTCGATTGATACATCAGAAAACTCTCTAAATTTCTCTTATTTTATCTCTGGAAACTGGTGTATTTCCGTCGAGTATGACAATTTCTAAAGTTATCACTGTTTTTAAAGAAAGGAGATAGACTGATTGTAAGAAGTACAGACCTGTATCAGTATTACCGGTTTTTGCAAATGCTGTAGAGAATGGTATTTGATATGTTTTATAGTTTTTATACTTGACGTATTGCCCTACATCGGAGTAAGTATTCAAATTCATGAAATTCTTCCGAGATGTTTTCATTCCAACTGATTGACAAAGTGCCTATAATCGGCGTAAATAAGGACATTCTTTGTTTTAATAAGTATGGTTTCCGTTCTAATTATTTTACTGGGTTTACCATAATTGATTTATATGATATATAGGGTGTTAAATCTTGTAAATAAATATGAACATGCAATTGTAATATTTATGGAATTATCAAAAGCCTTCCATACCCTTTCCCACTCAGTTTTACTGTCAAACCTGCAATATTATTGGGTTCGTGGTATACCATGCCAGTGGTTCCATACTTATTTAACTGGTCGAAAACAATACACTTAGTACAATATTTCCTGTTCTAAGAGCACTCCATTCTTATGCGATGTTTCCCATGGGATCCATATTAAACCCCCTTTTGTTTTTTTAGTTAAATAAATGATATTGTAAAGTGTGTACCGTTTTTATTTATCTATTTAATTTTTTTTTTTACAGATGACAATGCTTTAGTAGCATCCCATTCTGATTTTTCAGTTTTGATTCCATAAATGAAAATCTGAATTTAGTTCACACTCGTGTTTTTTTTAAAAATAAGTTATCGTTAAACGTTCTTGAAACAAAATAACATGTTGTATTTCGTTATTCTCAAAATTTGAGTGAGAGGTATCATCAAAAGGAAATTGAACATTGCTCAGTAGTAAAGTATACGTGGGAGTGATATGACATCAACATTTTGCCTGGAATTTTCATATTTATCATGTCAGGTCGAAAGTATCTAGAATTATTGGTATACTTCACCATATATACCATTTAACCCCCTTCGTATTTTGTTTATGATGTACAATGCATTAATTTGTTCTTCCATACTTTTATTATGTATTGCAACACTGTGTGGGCCATTGTTCAAATGCCGAATGTTATGCTTCATCTATCCCATTATTTTGTAGTTTGAACACTTCAAATGTTTATGATATCAATAGATTAATTATTTGTATGGTTATGCATTTTTTTTCAAAACATTACCTGAATATCTGATAGAAATGTTTTCTTTGAAAGTTGATGTACATAATTATAGGCTTTCAAGTGATCCTACTTTTCCTATTTTTTTCCTACTTGTTTACTGCTGGTCCTACTTTTCCTACTTTTTTGCTCAAAATCCTACTTTTCCTACTTTTTTCTACTTCTTTTTTTGGTGAAAAACCCCGCAAAAAATGTGTTCAAGGCTACTTGAATAGTTGATATTCAGAAATAATGAGTAGACTCTAGTTGAAGATGCTTACTGGAGGGGAGTGCCTCTATCTTCAACATGAAAGAGGGTTAACAAAAAACCAATCAACCACAAGACTGCTGCCAGCCTCAGCTTTTGATCCTGTGTAGATGTGATTGATCCCACTGATATTGCAGCCGAGGACTTTGAGCAGTGCTCAACCAGCTCTCATCTTCGCTCAAAATTACCAGGTAAGCTTGCCATTGTTTTACTTTAAGTAAAAATTGACATGTGACTTCCAAAGAATACAAATGAGGGAAAAATGCCACCTACAGCCAGTTTTAATGAATATAGTTCAAGCATATCATGTCTCATGCATGTGCTGGCATGCAAATCCTCAGAAAAGAGGAATCTCCTTTGCTAAAATATGATTTTACCACGTAAAAGGTCATATTAAAACAAGAAATAACACCTTCAGATCCCTCTTGCCTGAAATCCTTCAATAATACATGTTTTGATGATAATTAACAATGATTGCAATATGACTACATTAATATGAAAGTACGTTTTTCACCAAAAAAAAAGAAGAAAAAAAGAATAGATCTGGTTGAGGTGAGGATGTGTATTGATGTCCAAGAAAGCATAGATTGGTAGGGACCCATTTGCATGAAGCTTGCATATTGCTGAGGCTAAATCAAAAGCACTCGGGTTACATCAGTTTGAACTTTTGGTGAGAGTTCAAGAAAAGAAAAGGTAAGTTGCCAAAACTGTCAAAAAATAAAACTTTGAAGACTTGTGATGTTTAACGTGAAACATATGACTAGTGATATCCTTTTAAATCATGGTCAGGTGGTAGATACTAGAAATCTTCCTTAATTCATCTGAAGTCAAACAGCTGAGGAAGGTTAGTTGCTGAAAAAATCAGATGAGCAAGAAGAAATGTTTAATTGACAGATCCCACAAATTGTTTTCAAGGGATGAGAACAACAGTAATTACTTAGCCATCTTGAAAGATAAAGACTAATAGGAGCGCAGAAACCTCTTTATGGACAATCTTAAAAGTTGATGGCTTGTTACGTCTTACAAGACATTGTTTAAGATGTTGAATTGTATCATAGGTAAGACATACATTACCTTAAAGTACTTAGTGTTCTATTGGTTAAAGTGTTCCAAATTGAGCTTGCATTATGTTTCCATCTACATTTGTATATCATATGATTATACCAAGATAATCTACATCACTGGAAATTCAGTGTTGGATGCTGTGCCAAAAACTCTCAGTATTTAAGTGTGTAGATTTGTAGTGGGCCAGGATTTGCAAAATAAAGATGTTAATGCATTGGTAGATATAATTTCACTTCGTAAGGCCTCACTGTCATGAGACAACCCATTCTTCATGCATGTCTTGCCAGAAATGTAATATGATAACACATGCTCTCAGAGACTAATACTAACCGCTACATAGAAGTAGTTTAAATTATCCTGTTATTTTAAAATGTTTGAACACATGTCACGTGCTTACATGTATTTGAAATTGAAGGTCTTTTGAAAAGTTAGTCTATTGCTTATCTCATGGTCATTTAGCTGCAACCTGAAAGCATACTAACCTTGTCTTAAGCATCACTTGAATAGCTTTGTCAAACATCCTTATTTGCAGTCTTCTTCACACATTGAAATGAAACATATCTTCACAACTTCAAATGAATGTAGATAAAAGTGTCATCTTCTTTTTAATTGCTTTTGTCAAATACCCTTATTTCCAATCTTTTTCACATTTTAAAATGAAGCACATACCTACACAATTTCAAAACATTCAAATGAATGTCGAAAGAAGATGCCATTTTTTTAATTATGGAAGTGTAAAACATACCCTTGGCATTAGTGTATAACTTACACATCATGGATTGTTTATGACATTGATTACTTTGTGAGATGATATGTGACTTTGCGTCACAGAACCAACAATATGTCGCACGCACTGATTATGTGTTAGGACTGAAATTACGTGATATGGCCAACCCAGCCAATCTTGTGTTTTTAATATTTTCTGAAAGAGCAAGACTTCTTCTATAAGTTTGGGATCATAAAACGAAAAGGAAATTGTGTTTTTAGCAATTTTTTTCTGGAACACTTTTGGGTAGAATAGTGTGATTAGATGTTTCTCATAGAGTCCTCTTTTCATTTCTTAAGAGCTTGACCCTAACTTTCATCTCCAATAATTTTAGAAAGGATGATGGTACTGCTTTGAAAATTGGCATTGATAATCTATAGAATGTGTTGATAAAGCATGTACAGCTTAATCTTATATTCTCTTCACTGTTGTTGCTCCAGTGGTTAACATCCTGTTATTTGTTCCATTCATTGCAGAGCTAACATGGCTTGATAAATATTAAGCGCTTGAAAAGATGCTATACTTCAAAGCCCCTTTTCTCAGTTCACATTTTCCAGAGTGTGTGCTTTCATTCCAATATTAGTATAGGTTAGAAGAGTCCGTTTGAATCGGGTTATACATCATTTTATAGCTTAAAGTTTGCTCTTTCAGAATCTGCTCTTAACTGAAAATCCCTGTCTAGGGACTTTTTGTTGGTGTTGCGATACAGGGTCACAAACTATTGTAGTATATGGGTGGTAGGTGTGATGTTAATCACAGAATGATGGCTTTTCTATATGCAAGTATTGTAGCAAGTTATCAAGATCTATATTGCCTGTACGGTTGAACATGCATTTGTGTTTGTTTCCTGACATTGTTCTAACGAATGTCTGCCTTTGTTGTATTTTTCAGGCTCTCCCAGGAGCAAAAGTGAGGCTGAGGCACCAGGGTTGTCTAATGTCCTACTTTTCCCCTCTCATGTCCTGTTTTTCCTCACTTTTTTTTCCTTTATTCCTGCTTTTTACATTATCCCACTTGAAAGCCTGTAATTATGATACCAGAAGTAGACAACTCTTTCACAAATCTAGAGCAACTTCCCATTCCCTGTGTAAATCAATTCGGTATATTGGGCCAAGTCATGTATGTGGAATTTCTGCCTCCATCGTTACGCAATATCCTATTTCGGAACTCAGTTAAAACTAAGTATAAGTTACATCTTTTGTCTTTTTTATGTTTAACTCAAACATCTGTACACACACATCCACACACGTGCGCTCACACACAAATACACATTGAGTAATTTTGTTCTGTAGTTAGTTTATGTCATACATATAGGTGTATCTACATGTCAAGCCTCATTGGCTTTCACTGATACATCCCATATCATTTTTCTTTATTATAATGTACTTTGTTTCTTCTACTGTATTTGTTTTGCTATTTTTTTGACATTCATTTTTTATACCTGTACACACCGTGTATGAATGCTTGTTATTTTACATATTTTCGTTTTTTAATCTGAAGAACGAAATAAAACGAACGAACAGATGAATGAATGATTGATCGAAGTGTTAGCTAAGTTAATACTATGAGTTAGTACATTAATGATGACTATTGTTTCAGGTTTTTTTCATGAGGAATCAGGGGTCCCCCCCCCCCATCCCCGACAAAGGGAAAGGGGGAGCTGGTCCAAATGGGGACTTAAATTTTACATGTTCATCTTCTTGAAAACCCCTTAATGGAATTTCACCAAACTTGGCAGGTAGCATGCCTATAGTATTAGGGGTTAGAATCTCAATTCGTTTAACAAAAAAGAAAATATTTGCTTGACTTATGGAAGATGTACAATGTCAACAT
This sequence comes from Diadema setosum, assembly GCF_964275005.1. Lineage (NCBI taxonomy): Eukaryota > Metazoa > Echinodermata > Echinoidea > Diadematoida > Diadematidae > Diadema > Diadema setosum. Next base: position 36,147,948 of record NC_092703.1, read on the forward strand.
TGTTATGAGTGACTTCTTTCATTTATTCCTATTTCTTGATAATATCAAGATGGCAACGAAAATTGATACCATGTTTGCTACCGAACGAGGTCTTCATTACGATACATACAAACACAAAGAGACATGTGCAGCATCAATCATGTAAGTAGTAAATCTGTGCGCCTCTCCTATCATTATTAGAGCATACATTCTTATAAAGATGTGGAGAGGAGGGAAAGAATGTAAAGGATATATATTCCTTTTCATATCCATCTCTCGGTATCAGCAAAGCGTGATGTTGTTTTCTCTAGACTCCCAAGGGGTGAGAACATAGTTGGTACTGAAAAACAGTGCTAAAAAAGGCCAGATCAACTATAACATAAAATTGATATGATTATCCTCAATCTGATGTGTACAAGTTATCATAAGATATTTTCATCGATCAGTATGCGATTTGGTTCGATTACTGTAGAACTGTCATTTTTTTCCTGCTTTAATTTTTTTTCCTCCCCTGTCCAAGAGTATCTGGTGTGCACCATCATTCCTCGAACATAATACCCACGAACACGATGAATGTTTAGTATCTTAGCTTCCTTGATATCCAGATACTTATGCAACTTATCATTGTTAGGATTATCAGTTATATAATCTTATTCAATTTCTCCAAGAAATATGTATTATTTGGTGGTTTTTTTTTTTTTAGTTTTATGGGCAACACGTTCTTCTTTTTTTTATACTTTATAAAATCCCGGAACTTATTAATTTCATCAAAACTATTTCCCCTGGTAACCGATTTTATAACATATTCCATGTAGTTATAAAGAGTCATCCACTACCAAAGCATTATTGACGTTCCGAACAGCTAGTTCTTTATCATTTCTCAATCGATATACAAACATTTTTTCCCAGTATGGTCACTTCGGTAGCCATAATGTAAAATCACCCACAACATTCTTAGGCTGCTACACGTAAATTGAAATGTTTTGGACAATTTTTGCACCCCCAAATACATTGCCGCGTGCACAGGCTTGTTTTACTCCAAATATCCTTGTAAAAACCCATTCTGTAATAATCTCTGGAATTAACAATAATTTGGATGAAAATCTCTAAACGGTTTTTGAATTGCATTCATATCTCCGGTTGAAATGGTTTCAAACTGATGTTACAATGTATGCACATTTCTAAATATTTTGATATCATTATGACGTAATTATCAGTGCTCATAACAATAAACTTTTCGTATAACGAAACTCACTATAGCATCATACCGACATTCAGCATCATTATGAACCGAGCGCACGCATTTGCTAGCAATCGGTTTCAAAATGCATGTAATACAAACACCTGCAAAACTCGATCTCCTATAAATTTGATAAATCTTATTAACTCCACACATTCAACCGTTTATTTTTGATAATGAAAAAGAAGTCGAACTTGGAATTCCATGGACAATAAGATATGCATCTCGCGTAGATTTAATCGACAAGTCCCCTGACCTATAATGGTGAAAATGATTGTACCTATAGACTTTTTGTTATTTGATCCTCCATAGAACAAACAAATACACAGGCTCACAGACATATTTCCCGGATGTCCAACCAAAAAGCGGAATGATGGATTTACTTTGCGTCTTTAATTTGAGGAAAGTGTTCATGATCTTACTTTGAAAACTTGCAAAAATGTTTTAATCTAAAAGTTAGCCAAGTCAAATTTTGGGTCACTTTGAATGCATTATGGCCTACACTGCAGCGTAAGGAGAAAAGGGGTGTATGTGACGTTGTTCAGATTCTGACTTGTGATAGTTGTGAAGGTATATTGGCGAACCTTGCCGTTCTGATGACTATTCCTTTTTCGACGCAGCGTCGCAGGTGTAAGCAGCGGATATAAGATCGCCAGCCCGTAGACGCAATTTAGAGCAGCATTTTTACTCTGAAATTGGGCCAAAACAGCTGCTAGCTCGTTCTGCGGAGCGCCTCATTTTCAAGCTTAAAACGGCTCAGACTCGTTCCGGAGACCCTAATTTTCACGTTCGACCGATGCTCCAATACGCATATTCAACACGCTTTGTGTAAACTTGTGACTGTGACTACTACATTGCTATTGTAGCCGGACCTCCCGTGCATTGTGTTTGCATGGGAAGGCTAGTGATTATGTAAAATAAAAGAGCACACATTCTCAATGATGCCACATCTAAACAAGGCCAAATAAGCCAAAGTGCACCAAAATCAGATTTCGCCAACCAAGTTTAAATTTGAATATTCTCTGCAAGTTTATCAAAAGCTAACAAACATAAGATCGTGAACATTTAGCGCAAATTTGTAATAATGATAATCTTTGAGGTCATGCAATTTGCCGGCAAAGCCATATTCTTTCAGGATAGTTGCCGTAATCAAATGGCTAAATATCATTGATAGAGTGAAAAGTTGATTTGAATATAAAATTCAAAATAAAGCAGAAATTATCTCATTGATTAATGTAACTAATTTTAAAATTTAGCTGGATTTTTGCGACGTATGAGTGAATAATTTCGTTGCGACACGCGTTCCATACGGTGTATTGTGTCAAATGCCCCTTTGCCCCCCCCCCCTCCCCGAGATAAAATCGACGCCCCTGATCATCCCTGTGTATGCCCATAGATGTATCCTGACTGAGTCATCAGTCATCATCGTTTCAGGAATGATTCAGGAAATGGGGGTTCAATTATGGCGGTATGTTTTTTGTTATTGTTTGTTTGTTTGTTTGTTTGTTTGTATTCGTACATAATTTGCAGATGGTCCCGAGTTTCTCGCGTCATAGCATGTTTACATGTAGGCCTATACTATTTGACGTTGTCAACGTCTGGACCATACACATTACTTTCTTCGCGAGCAAGCGAAGCGAGCGAGCGCTTGAGAAAATTATGTATGCATTATCCTACAAGATAGAATACTGTTCAGCTCTGTTACCTCTCTGAAGGTTGGCTTACGAACGTCACGCAATATGCCAAAATTGATAAAATTACATTTCTGCTTCCGCTATTTTTTTTCAAATTTCAGGGGGGGGGGAATGATTGTACAGGCCATCTCCCCCTCCTCCATTTCAGGGGGAAGGGGACTCATACCCCCATCCCCCCGGGATTAACGGCCATGATATATATATATATATATATATATATATATATATATATATATATAATATTTGTGATCGGCGACAACGGTTTCAGGCAAAAGTCGGGAATTTTGAAAATTTATTTTTTCATTGAATCACATTGCCCATTTCCCAAGCTTTACATTGATATAAAACACTTGTATTCTCCGGTACTGCAAGTGGTCATATAAAGCGAAATATAATGCACTTTTTGATTTGTTAGCCCGACAAAACTGCGAGAAAACGGGCTTTGAAGATTCCCCTCATGCTCGAAGACAACGCCCAGCGGCGATGCGAAGTGAGAACATAGAGCTGTATTAATAGAGCTCTATGAGTGAGAATCACTCATCCGTACAATGGTGCCAATCGAGATTAAGCTCCGCCTCTAGCAACAACAGCGGCTTCTGATTGGCTCACTGAGAGAGTCAAATTTCCCGGGCACCTTCCTCGGAACTCAGCGTATGAAGCCGAATGCACAATGCGTTTCGCTGGGGTGTGTTTACCAGTACGTCTTTCAAGATGGCGGATACGATAATTACAAGCTGCTGCTTACGTGTGTATGGTGCACGTATTACTCAATGGCATCCACACGCTATGCGTGTGTGTATACGTCACGGGAGCGGGTGGCACATTCGTATCAACATCTTTACAAATCACGTTTTCATAGCGGTTAATTTGTCATGTAAGTTTCATCACTGAGACCCTTTCGAAGGCAGAAAGATGAAAAGGTTCACTCTTCCTGTTGTTCATTTTTTTTTCAAGCCATGCATGTGTTGAATTGTGCGGTAAACAAGCAAGCACTAGACAAACAAACAAACACGACTTTACTCAGTGTGGTGCAATTTCGACGTTTACTGGTCATTTATGACCACTCCTTCTCTCTCTTCTACTGTCCTTTTGAGTCAACCTGCTGTCATGTTTACTACAAGCACAATTAAGTCCGTTTCCGATCGTATGTTGCACGATTTGCATGGCGATTTGTCACTCTGGTACCCTTAAACCATGTTCCCTAGCGTATCTATTTTCACGTTAAGTCTGGGCTGCCTAGTGTTGCTGTTCACTTTTTGTTTCACTTTTTGTTTCACTTTTTGTTTCACTTCCGTTGCCGTAGAAAAGCTCTGATATAAAGCCAAACAAAGAGCATACATTAAAGACCGAGCGTATTAAGTTGTATCAACATCAATGGAGCATGCATGCGGGGACAAAACATTTCCGACACGCTGCGAGGCGTATCTCCGAAAGCCGAACTATGTAAATGTGTGCGACGCACTATCCAATCGCACGTGAGATACCGCGCCGTAGCAACACTGGGCATAGTGGCGCGGCGTTTGAAAGAAGATCGAAACTGACGAGTGCGATCCAACATAGGGTGTTTAGAATTCCATTTTCGGTAGGAAAAACTTAGTGTTATCCTGTGAAATTTAGTGTAGATGTAGAAAACACATCAAAGATTCAATTTTTGCAAAAAAACCAAAATCGACAAAAATAGTGGTCAAAATCTTTGTACCCCGCCTAGGAGGGAATTTGCTCTTGCGAATTTTGCCTGAAACCGTTGTCGCGGGTCACTGGTGTCCTAGAAAAAACGAAACCGAGTTTCATTGCAATTCTTTGCGATCATAATCATATATTTGCTTTATGAGATCAGCATGAATGGAAAGATATACAGCTCTTCTTTCATTTGATGCACAACTCATGGTTCATAATTCATGCATGACTGAGTTAGAACAATAGACAGTAATGCTACTTAATTTTCATTTGCACGAGCAAATGGCAACTTTGAATAAGTTTTTCAGGCTTTTTCGGCAATCTTTTGCAAAAAATAAAATCAAAGCCTTAATATCCATTCTTTTTCCTTTCATATGACATCTCATGCGTAAAAAAAAAAAAAAAAAAAATATCTACGCCTGCTCGAGAAAACTTAATTTGAAAATATGCTTCCATTTTACCCAGAAAGATGGATAGTAAATAAGCAACCAGTTGGCTTTCCCGACACCTGCCCGACTTGGCAGATAACAATGGCCTTCATGCTTCAATGGGTTTACACAAACATGAAGGGAGGGGGCAAAAGGGAATGTTACAGACGGTTCGGAATAGGGTCGTAAATTAGCACATGATCGTGAGCTTGCCTGACCATGCAGCAAACCACAGAGCAAAGGGTGTTCATCAGCGGAATGTTGAAGGGGTAGGGGAGTAACCGACCGAAAAAGCCTTTCGAGCCCCCCCCCCCCCCCCCACCACAAAAAAAAAAACAACAACCAAAAAACAGAAGACTTTCAGCCCTTCACTTGTACCTTTTAAATGTAAGAAGCGCAAGTTCAGTGATTAAAAAGTGATGTACCCCCTCTTCATGCTTCCCCCCTTCAAAAACTTCAGAACCCTGTCAGTGATGAAGAATGAGCCACGCGTGAGTGAAATGTAGAGAGGAATGAAAACAGTGAAATTTTTAGGTATACAAAATAATCAAAATGTGTACAGTACCATTGTTGTAACGTTGATTTCCCATGACCATTGGACTGCATGCAGCCTGAGAATACACATGATATTAGTTTTCAATTATTGGTAAAGTCTCATAGCTTATTCTAAATAAATGACCACAAAGGGCTTTCCGTCTCATACAGCATTCTCTGTAAATACCCCCCCCCCCCTCCCGAACAACATTCACTGTAGCACTACCATTTTGTGTGAATTCTATGGCGCAGGTGAGCTGATTGTCTTATGCTAAGTCGGGAGGGTTGAATGCTTGTTTTTTGACTATCCGTATAGAATCGGTAGAAATGAAGCATATTCTCATGCACATTTTTCTCAAGCATGCGTTATTCATATTTGACGCATAAGGTTTCATACGAAAGAAGAAAATATGGATATTTAGGTTATGACCTCTGTTTTTTGAAAACGTAGCGTTAAAAGTCTGAAAATGTTACGTAAAGTCACCATTTGCGCGTGCAAATAAAAATTTGATAGCACCATTGTTTGTTGTTCTAACTCAGTCATGCATGAACGATGAACATTAAGTTGTATATCAAAAGAAAGAAGAAAAGTTTATCTTTCCATTGATGTATATTTCAAAAAGAAAATGTATGATATTAGTAGTAAAAAGTTGCATGGAAACTCGGTTTCGTTTTTTCTGGGACACGCTGTATATATATACCGGGTGTCCCCCAAAAACGCGGAACGGTGGATTTTCAGTACCTTGCGTTCTAAAACTGATATATTTTTTGACATCATTAGAAAGAGCATCTTCCGCAGAAGACAATGATACCAAATTTATTAAATTTGGTTCAGTACTTTTTATTCTAAGTCAATTTCTGTAAATGCAGTCATTTTCAAATTTCACCGGATTTTTGCGACTTATGAGATAACAATTTGAGCGCGACACGCGATCCATACGGTGAATATTGTGTAAACTCGGTGATCCATGTCAACAAACGATACAGGGCTCACACCCGTAAATACAATGGAATGTCCCAGACCCCTTCACAAATTCGTACCAAAGATACCAAAATAGATGAAGAAAAAAATTAATTAAAAATCAATGATGTAGTTTGGCAAAAAAACTGAATAGCTATAGATATTGAGTATGAATTCTTCTACAAACTGCATTTTGGTTGGAAGATGAAAGCTTTTCTAATGGAATTTGAGGGGACTATATTTCATTGGGTACGTGTACGGAATATAGGTGATTTTTTGAGTGACAAGAACTCGTAGTCTGGCTTTGCGGACCCCTGGACAGAATTTGAACTGAAGATTCCACCCTGAAAATTTGATCGATGAAAGGGTATATTTAGGTTAGTGAAGCTGAAACACATAATTTCTCCCAGTTATTTTACAGAATTTTATGAAATTTGATTTTTAACACATGTCCCTATGGGGAAATATTTATGGGTGTGAGCCCTATAGAGAATGCATGCAATGCACACAAGTCTATGGGAAGTATTCATCCCATACAAGCTCTGCTGGTTTATGTTGATCTATTGTGTCAGATCTCTTCCTCCCTCCCCCTTCTCGTTCCTACCCCCCCCCCCCCTCCCTACCCCTCTCCTCTACCCCCCCCCCCCAAACTCTGCTTGGCTACTATTTCTTTTCTTATTATATTGTTTTGGTACTAGATCTTTGTACATAGCAGTCATCATTATCACACAACTAGCTTTGAATGGCTGTATTATTTTAATGTATTTCTTTGTTTTGGCTACCACTGAAACAGGTCAAAATACATAAAGTTAGTCTGTTTAACAAAGCGAAGTCTTTTAAAGTACTTTGTAGGCAATAAGGTGATGATGACACCCCCATAATCAAGGATTACTGCCTGCATCTATGTATTCATCTTATGAAGAACTGATCAACAGTTCAAGATTTTTTTTTTTAAAGCCCCAAAGGGCTTGATTTTCAAAAGTGTCCCTTTGAGAAGCTTTATAACCCTTGAATGTGTAATTTCCCATATGAAGTAGGGGCAAATATCATCAAAAACACATTTATGATGTTAAAAAGTCAAATGAGAAATATCACCTCCACTATAGGGTTCACACCCGTAAATACAATGGAATGTCCCAGACCCCTTCACAAATTCGTACCAAAGATATCAAAATAAATGAAGAAAAGAATTAATTAAAAATAAATGATGTAGTTTGGCAAAAAACTGAATAGCTGTAGATATTGAGTATGAATTCCTCTAAAAACTGCATTTTGGTTGGAAGATGAAAGCTTTTCTAATGGAATTTCAGGGGACTATATTTCATTGAGTACGTAAACGGAAAATGAGGTGATTTTTTTGGGTGACAAGAACTCGTAGTCTGGCTTTGCGGACCCCTGGATAGAATTTGAGCTGAAGATTCCACCCTGAAAATTTGATCGATGAAAAGGTATATCTCACTTATGCAGGTTAGTGAAGCTGAAACACCTCATTTCTCCCAGTTATTTTACAGAATTTTATGAAATTTGATTTTTAACACATATCCCTATGGGGAAATATTTATGGGTGTGAGCCCTACAGCTTGCAGTGTGTGTGTGTGTGTGTGTGTGTGAGTGTGTGTCTGTGTGTGGGGGTGCGCGCCCTTTGTGAAAGCAGTATCTTTATGATCAGCGAGCTTACACAATTCACCGTATGGAACGCTCGTCGCACCCAAATTAATATCTCATCCGGCGAAATTTGAAAATGACTGCATTTACAGAAATTGGCGTAGAATAAAAAGTACCTAACCAAATTTAATGATTATGGTATCACTGTCTTCTGCGGAAGATGCTCTTTCTAATAACGTCAAAAATATATAAACTTTTAGAACGCAAGGTACTGAAAATCCACCGTTCCGCTTTTTTGGGTACACCCGGTATATTCATTTATTTATATACATATGATGTATATTTCATTTCGAATTATTTTCATATTTCTCACGTATAGCACAATAAAGTATATACATACAAAAATCATACAAAACATAAATTAGATGAAACTTCATCGGAATGTACAAGAGTTTGTCTTGGTATAAACACAAGGTTTGTATACATGAGAGTTGAACTAAATGGACATAATGCGAGAAATATAATGGGGTCTGCGTAAAAGGGAGCTTGAACAGCCGTCGCGCCGTCCCGTGGTTATCTAATTACGAGGACTATGAAACGCAGATATTTTTTTAGACCATATACTCTATCTAGGGGAACAGATTAAAGCAAACAAAATATCCGATCAAATAAATGTTATAAAATAAAATACAGACAGGCCACACGTTGCGACAATATTATAACCTACTAGAAGTACGGACATTGGATTAACAACGACTAAGATTGTAAAGATTCAAGTGGGTGTGAAGGTACAGATATGGCATGAATACATAATTTGAAGGTGGGAGAATAAGACATTTATCGTGAATGTAAACAATACACACAATGGCAATAAAGCCCAGGAGCCACATTCCAGCAGGGCTCCTAAAACCAGGCAGTGTGACCATGGTAATCGACAAGCTGCCAGGCGCAAGGAATTTCGATAATCGAGTGTAACAATAACTGCTTGAAGAGCGCAACAGGCAGACTGATCAAAAATAGTGTTCATGGTTAGGATCCCGCCACCATACTAACAAAGGATAGACAAGGGGGAAAATAAAGAGCATCTAGTATTATACACTATACATGCCGTAACTGCTCAGAAGATATTGCTTTAATTTTCTTTTGAATGAGGTTAAGGCGGTGCAATTAAAATTTCCGTAGAGAGTTTATTCCAATCCTTAGGCCCAGTGAACATAATGGTGTTTTTTTTTTTTTTTTTGTGTGTGTGTTTCTGAAAATTGTTCGGGTACGTGGAAGATGATACACTTAACGTTGGCGGGTTGGATAATCATGAACTGGATATATTTTTTTGTGGACATTTGGGAAATTACCTCTGGTAATTGGCCAATTGACAATCAAAACATAAACAGGCTAGAATTGTAATGAAATAACTCAGGAAATTTTCAAATTGTGTTACTCAGTAAAATTTCATTTGTGTTGGATAAGTATCCGGTGTGATTTACAATTCTAAATCGCCTTTTTGCACAATAAATAACAAATCGATAAGGATTTTAGAACCATTTCCCCAAGCCGGAATCCCCTAATGAAGATAGGGAAATATCAAAATCTAATATTATACTCTTTAGAATATTACATGCAAAGCTTGTTAAGAATCCCTGTATTTCTAGCAGTAATTCTACTTACATAATTAACATTGGTTAATGTTAATTACCCCCCCCCCCGAAATGGAGGAGAGGGGATGGCCTGTACATTCATCCCCCTGAAATTGGGGGGGGGGGGGGGGAGGAGAAGCAGAAATTGTATCAGTTCCGGTATATTGCATAACGTTTTTACGCCCGCCTTCCGAGAGCTAAGAGAGCCTAACAGTATTCTGTCTTTTTTTAAGATCTGTAGAACAGATAATTTTCTCAAGCGCTCGCTCGCTTCGCTCGCTCGAGCAGCCCTACATGTATCCGCATAATCCAGACGTTGACAACGTTTAATGATAAAGGCCTTCATGTATACATGCAATGACGGGTGGAACATTTGAAAGTTACGCACTATAACAAACAAACAAACAAACAAACAACAACAACGACAAAACTATACCGCGTACCGCCATAATTGAACCCCCTCCATTTCATCAATCATTGCGCTAACGATGATGACTGATGACTCAGTCAGGATACATCTACAAGTTGTATGGGCATACACAGGGATGATCAGGGGCGTCGATCCTATTGGGGGGTGGGGGGTGGGGGGTGGGGTGTGCTGCAAAGGGGCATTTGCCCCGCCCAATGGAAATTTTCGGGGGAAAAAAAAAATCTTTTTTTTTTTGGTCCCCCCAAACAATTCCTGCAGCGATGAGGACACATCTCGAATTTTCTTGACGGAAAATTGTTCAAATAGAATTGTTGAGATCGTTGAATTGCAATCATAGATATGCAAAACTTCCTCCACTGGGTCCCGTTTGCTAGACTTTTTACACTTCTGAGATTGATGTACTGGTATTTCCTAATATTTTGTCTAAGAGTGTGCAGCAGATCTTTCACTTACAAAAGATCCCTCATATGCAGAGGCGTCGATGGGGGGGGGGGGGGAGGGGATGGTTCCCTTATAAATATATTGGGGGGAAACTTATCATTTTGCTCCCCTTCGTAAATGTGGAGATTTTCTCCTTTGTACTTGTTTTTTTTTAATGGAAATTGTCTAAATATTTCTCCCGAAGATGGGTGAATTTCAATTCAGGGAGATAGGCCTACCCACTTCCAATACCCTCCCCTTTCGGTCCTTTCTACTTAATACACTTTTAGACTGACAGATTTCCAAATGTTTCCAAAAGTTTGCTCCAGGTTTATAACTTCAATTAAAAAATGCAAAAGTTCTGTTGGGGGTGTAGGAGAAGATATAATAACTATTATCTATAGATACTTTCAATTAATGGAGGCTTTCCCCAATACATTTACTACTCTTCTTGGCTTGAAATATTCCCAGATTCTATCATAAATATGTTGACGAGAATATTATTTTCATATCAATTCTAAAAATTCAACATGCAAAATATACATTATAATTATGTATATATATATATATATATATATATATATATATACTCAACAAAAAAAAAGTAAGTTCCCCCTTGCATCTTTGGATGTATCTCAAAAAGCATTTAACCGATTTTCATAATTCAAACGGGAATGGATATCACCGATAAGTTGCGCAAACAGCGCAGTATTGCGTAAACTTTTACGCGAAGCCGAGTTTTGAGCTGTTCAAATCTCGGAATCGCATAAAGCGCCAATCCGGCGCACATCGGCGAACAACTACAAAGGGTCACATCAGACAAACTCCTGAAATGCGCAAAGCGCGCATGTATCGCGTAAAGCTCGAATTTCTGAGGTGACTCAGTCGTTTACGCTACTTTTCGGCAGTAAAATATGTGACCGGGCCCATAGAAAGTTGATAAGTGTACCGAGCAAACCCGTGATCAGTTCAAACTGGTTGTCATTATAAAAAGTTCGATGCACTTAAATCCATTCTTCAAATGAACGCCCTTTTTCTCAGACGTTGCGTTAGCCTATACGTAGCATATCAAAACATAGCTGTATACATATCATACGAACGTGTGTTATTGAAGTGTGATGTAGTGTTTATCTGCTTAGTATATTATGACAATGATTACAAACGACTTACAAATACAATAAAAGAAAATAGTTTGTGTTGCCCAATTTGCTTGGGTTCTTCCCCTCCTGTTCCTGATGGCCATCGATGCATGTAATTTACAGTTATACCAATACCACTCTCAAACGTACCATTTGATTAAAGTGGATATTCCTCGTTTGCTTTATTGTCTTTATTTGGTCGCACTTTTTTCCTCTTATATCAAGGTTCAAAGATGTATTTCGAATGACAGCAAACCACATCACTCTCCGAGGAACACAAGGGTGAGTAAAGCTCACTGTCAAACTCATTCATGTAAATCAATACATCATATTAAAAAAACAAGAAAGTGTAAATACATGCTTTGTGGTAAAGATTTCTCCAACTTGAAGCACTAGAAAGGGGAGCAAATGTCGTATCTTTACAGACTGTGTCAGAGAAGAAATTGGCGGAGCAAGAGCCATTTTCGGAGTAATCGAATTGGAAAAAAAAAACAAAACAAATAGCGCGAATCTTTCGTCGCGGGGCATTTGTCCCCGTTTCCGGAACCATTGTGGTTACGAGTCTGATTGATAAAAGTTGGCCGTGAAATCATAATCAACGGTCATTTCATTTCAGTAATATATTGAAAGAAAGATAGGGAAAACTGACCAGAAGTAAATGATAAATAGTGAAAACTATGAGCAAAGAAAATGGGTTTCTATCTGGATTCGAAGCCGAATCCGGAGGTTTCTGGTTCGAATCCCGATGGAAAGCCATTTTCTTTGCTCAAAGTTTACACTATATTTCTTTGTATATGGGTCAGAATTTTGAACGATGTACAATTCAGCCAAAACAAGGCAAATTTTAAAAGGTAGGAAATTCTCCAAATCATTTACCTTACCTGAAAGAGTATAACTCAAGCTTTAATATGAACCCGATTATACTAGGATTTTCCCAGAGGAACAAGTCTTTATTCACCGAGGAAGTTAACCATGTCCAGAGCAGCGAACGTCCGTGGGGAAAAGTACTGCACTTACATTTCAATACCATTTAACATAGTTTGCAACGATCTGATTCAGTTCAAAATCGTAACGCAATATCTTAAGGGACGGGTGAACGTGTTGGGAGAATATTAAGCTTGCAATTTTAACCAGTACGTAGTGGTAGATAAAGTAGCAAAAAAAGCTGCTGAAAACTGCTTATCCAATAAGGGCGAGCCAATGGAGTAAAATGGAGTCAAAAGGGGCCTGAGCTTTCGATCCTAGCAGAATCTTCGTCAGAGGCAAAATGACAAACATGCAGGGAAAGCAATCACATATAAGGACTTTATACAACAAGAACAGACAGGGACAAGCTGGGTACACAGAACAAAGAAACAAAGGAGAGGGAGGTAAGCTCAGAGACAAAGGCACGGAACTGAAGAGAAAAATAACAAGGACGGAGACAAACACCTGAAAAGAAAGTAAGAAATATGTTACAAACAAATACAACACTGTAGAAACAAAGATACTACAAGTCGAGAAGTGGGAGGGAAACAGGGCAAGGAAGGAGACTGAACTGGAACAAAGCAATAAAACAGTTAAAACAATTAAAACAGAACAGAGAAGACAAAAAGGATAAGGAGGATCACGTGGGCGTGATGCAACAGCAGAGAATGAACTTAAAGTAGCAAAAAAGCTGCTGAAAACTGCTTATCCAATAAGGATAAGCAGTAAGGATAAGCTCAGGCCCCTTTTGACTCCATTTAGTGGTAGATAACTGATGATTTAATCAAATTCGTCATTTCTGTTGAAATATTGCTCTTCCGCTAAACACTTTCTTCACTTTACGCGCATTTTACAGAAACTCAATATTTCGACCTCTTATTTCACTATCCCATAATTTAATCCTCACTCCCAAATAATAACATACCCTTCTATCATGAATCTGATCTAGGCAGTCTGTATTATTAACATAGCATAGTTTTCATCACGGAGGTTCGCATATAGCTCACGGACGTTCGGAACAAACAAGATATTGAACAATGCAGCTCTCTTGAGTTGGAAATAGATATTACCAATTCTCAATTATAAAAGCTTCTTTATCTTCTCATACTGAGGAATCAAAGAAAAATTTTTTCCATCTCTCGTAAATGAAAGTAGAAACGTACGTGTAATCTCAGTGACGTAGTCCATTCTTGAGAACGAATGTATCTATCAAAATTTCGTTATCACGAAGTAAAGATTCAGGTCCTAAATTTGTTATCTTAAGTCTACAATGCAAAATTTGCTTTTAACGAACATGGTCACAGCTAATTATGACATAGAATTAACATAGCAAAACAAAAGAAATGTGCTCCGTTATAGAAATACGAAGTTTAGCTGGAGAGGGCAAACGAATACGTTAGGAAGAAATCCCTCTGCGTTTGCTCCTTGTGTTACACACTGTTACCGAGGAGAATTTGTGTTATTATATTAGTCAGAAATGATATTAGGTTCGATACTGCGAAGTTTCGTCATAACAAGATACAATAAGTCCATATAACTTGGATGGATGTTTGTGATTTCGATATTATACAATATGCTTTGTTATAACAAACATTTTGTAGCGCGTCATTTCGGAGGCTTGTTATTCATGCAGTTTGTCAATCCGAAAATTGATAGAGTTTGTATAATCATGAAGCTTTTTTATTCGGTAAATGATAGGAATCTCCGAAGGTTAATCGAAAGGTTTATTAATTGGAACATGAACAATCACGTTCGCTTATCCCAATGTGGAGAAACAAGTTAACAACCAAATCCTCCAAATTTCAAAACCTCATGATGACCGTTTTCACTTAAATGAATGTCAGGCCAATTCCACTTTTAGAAGAACGACCTAAAAGTAATGAACCTTAATTTTTAATTTTCGGACTAACAAACTTACGGAATAAGAACATTTTTAATAAGAAACCTTCTGAATTAACTACGATTTTTTTTTTTTCGGAATAACAAACCTTTGGACATTCGGATTAACGAATCTTTGGAAGAGCGAACGTATCAAAGTGCAAACTTTAACCTAATCTTAATCACTGTTTTTTTAGCATGTGTTTTCAAAGTAAGCACAAAAGCACAAACAAATTTACGATCTCTCTGTCTCTTAAATGTAAAATGAAAAAAAAAATCTTAGAAAGAATAAAAATTAACATTGCTTTTCATTGATGAGTATGAAATAACACTATGTCACGATAAGCGGAGGATTTGCATGTTTTCATCAAACAATAATTGTATACTGCATTATTTTTGTTCGCTTGTGACGGCATTTCGATGAATAAAAAAATAAACAAACAAACAAACAAAAAATATTCTTCAGAGGAATTTGGTATAACGGGAGTGCACTGGCAATTCTTTTCTCTGTTTGTTGGAGCTCGATCCCTTCTTTGTTTCTTCTCATTTTCATTCAACTGCTTCCAAGTCCTTTGGAAACTTTTCCGTTTCTTCTTCAACACATGCCCATTACAGACTTCATTAGTCATTATCCTGAATGTGATTGCGTGGCACTTTTCGGATTTGTTTTGGTTTGGTTTGTTTAATTTTTGTTTTCTGCTTGATCGCAGCATGTTCAGGCTAATTAGGGGATGAAAGAAAAATCGTCGTGAACGGAAAAATAAGAATGAATTAACGCATTTAATATCATGACAATTAAAGCGAACGTCCGTTATGGAGGCCAAAATTGGATGTGTTCTGTTTGAGACGGCAGCTACCATACTCAAAAGATAAACACTTGGAGCATCTGTCACTAGAAAGTGGCACTGTTCTTCTATCTCTTACCATGTAATTCATTGACTTATTCTACAAACGAACATCCGTGACCAAAATGTTTTCCGTTTGTTATTAGAGGAAAATTGAGAGCTGAACGTTATTTACTTTTGGGTATGAGAAACTCGGTGATTTGGTGATATTTTCAAGTAACATTAACTTAATGTGCAGTGATATATTTGGAATTATCAGAAATTTCCTTTCTCGGACAGAACGTCCGTGAAAGAAACTTTCAGAACTTGTAACAGTACAAATTGTCTCCAGAACCTCATTAGAAAGAAATTTAAATGCACGGAAATTATAGATTACACAAAGTTCCATTTTCCTATAACTTTGTTTTCAGCGTTAAGCTGTTTTTTGTATAAATAGAGGGACAATAATCGTAAATTTGTAGGTAAATTTTTCAACTGTTTGTTCATCATGATCTTATAACGCCTTACAAATTCTGAGACTACTGCTCTAAACTCATTGTTTATTTTGTAAAACTTTCCGTGTAGCTATTGGAGCCAAAAGTTTTAAAGAATACAGGACATTTTCGGGACAAATTGTACCTATCGGCGGGGTTGCATACGTCACGGACGTTCGCTGGAATTGTCACGGACGTTCGTTCTACAACTAGGGTCATTTTCCAGGACGGATAACTAATCGGCAGAGAA
This sequence comes from Diadema setosum, assembly GCF_964275005.1. Taxonomy (NCBI): domain Eukaryota; kingdom Metazoa; phylum Echinodermata; class Echinoidea; order Diadematoida; family Diadematidae; genus Diadema; species Diadema setosum. The sequence goes on from NC_092703.1 coordinate 36,164,101, forward strand.
TACCTAGCATTCCTGACTTTTTCAAAATTTTGAAAAGGTATTGTCAATCCAAATTATAAGAATTTTGACATCCTTACAACATATGTATTGCTCAGAGGGGGAACAGGAGGTGAATTTTCAGAGACAGAATTAATTATTTGCTTGGTTCTCGGTGAATTGCATGGTCCAAAAAATGCGGACAAACCTCAGTCCGCTCCAAAAATGACATGCAGCTCCTCTGCTAGAGAGCCAAAGGCAAAATGTACCTCCGCCATCAAAGCAAGATGGTGTCCCACTCGAAAACGTTTTATTCATCACGGACGTTCTTTTTTTCTCGGAGGTTCGTCTAAAAATGTAATTTCGGTTCCTATTCGACAAAGGATGGACAGAAACTTAAAACAAACATATTATCTTGTGGCTAGATCTTAGTTGATTACGACTCGGAACAATATCGCCAATAACGTTTAATGGGCTGCGATCTTTACTAGAAAATAGCGGAAGCACGTCCGTGACGAACACTGAGTATAATTTTGTATAAAAGAATGTAACGCCCCATGTACAGCAAGCAGACGTACAATTTTCGCAGGATATGTTCATTAGGTGGAACACCAAATTTTCGTATACATTACAATTGGGACAACAAAGTAGAATTTGTAGCAGCGATAGAAATAAGAGCATCACGGACGTTCGTCTGTTTAGTGCTTTGATATTTCAATTGTTCTCAGTAATTTTATACGTGCTCATAAAGTTCTTATAATTTTGTGATACATACCCATGATATGTCAGATCCAGAACATGGTCAGATATTAGATGCCACGTACCATAAAAAAGGCACATCATTAGTTTGAAAAACAAAAATTATTGTGAAAATAGCGTATTTGCCGTATTTTTACGTTAAATGAAAAATATCAGGCAAAAGTCAACCAAACCATACATTTCCTGAAAGGAAATTTACCAATCTTTGAGATGACATGAAAAAAATCTGGTTTCTTAGATCATCCTGGCGTGTTCTAAGGGAAAGAATGTCATCAGGTGCGAAAATTGGCAATTGTACATCGTTCAAAATTCTCACCCATCCATATATATATATATATATATATATATATATATATATATACAAATCATTAATGCTTGGTTTCAATGCATTATTTTAGAAGGGAATACAGCCTGGAAAGCTGCATAGAGGACGCTGAAGCCTTTTGTGGGGCGACTGATGTTACCCTTACAGCCATCAGGCACTCAAGATCTACAGACCTTAGGATGATGAAAGCCAAGCGCATCATCGATCGCATCTACGCATGCCAGTTATATAAGTGCATAGTAGAAATCGAGAAGGCCAACCTGGAGGTAGGATTTTGTTTGCTTGTGCATTTTTAATCTCTTTCTGTAATCGATACTTAATTAAATCATTTGTTTGTCCATATGTAAATAAACACACAGAATATTATTCCTTTATTGTGTCTTTAATTCTTTGAATTACAGCAGGAAAAAAAAAAGGAATGATTTCCGAATTTGCATCGTATTTTTAGACAATTTAACTTGCTTGGTGGAAATTAGAAAGAGTTGCTTTAAAATTGGGTAAATTTTCAATTCTGGCACAACTCTTAATGGACAAACAATATAGAGGTGAGTGAGTTGCCATATGGTTTGCACATAAAATCTAGACATTTTCTTTCCTGTTGGAATGCAATTACACAGTAGTTTCACATTTTGACATGTGTGAGTGAATATTATTTTGAATCTATTTAGCCAGGAATAATAATCTTACACACTTTTACAGCAAAGAAAAAAAAAGAAAAGAGTGAATAATTATCATTATCAATGTGCTCTTCAGGAACTAAAGACAGCATAACTGCAAGTTTATTTATCGGACAGCCCAAATATTGTGGATATTCGGGGGGGGGGGGGGTTGGTAGCCTAGCCATTTCAATCGTTAAGCATACAAGTAGTCTTCTGTCAAACCTTATTACTGACGTATTATTATACGAGGTTTTGCTTATTTCAGCGTACTTTTCTGCACTAGCCGTCGTCGTTTGCTGGCGATGTATAAAGTATATGTGCTAACTATTCGGAGGGATTTGTTTCGGTTATATCTTAGACTTAACAGGGTACGTCCTCCCTGATATAATTATGAATAATGGATAAAAATTAAACGGAAATTGCGATCGATAATTGAGCGTGATGTAAATATGCATTACATGCCAAGTCGAGTTTCCAGCAAGGCATGTTGAATTGTGATTGATTTGTTTCTAAAGCATGTAATTTTGAAAAGCCATTTCTTTTCATTAATACCTTCTACTTCGAAGCAAAGCTTTGCTACTTTAAATGGAGAAAATATTTACCATACATTTTTCATTCCCACAGCACATAATCAAATCAAGCAGATGTATTTATTCCAGAGCCTTGGATTCTTTTTTTTTTACCACTGCAAATTGAAAGAGTTCTTCATTCGGATTATTGTTGTTTTAAAGATACGATTTATCTTCACATGATTGTTTACAGCCTCTTACCCCTGTCCAGAAGTTTTTACCAACTATGTAGGCCTAAAATGTGAAGCGAAGAGACGAAACGAACGTGATGTCGTTGAAAAAGCTTTTTTTTTTTCATTGTACGACATAATTATTCGTGTCAAACTGAAATTTAACTTAATTTTAATTTAACAAACAAGTAAATGTGACTGTAAATCGCACTCAACATTTCTGTCGATCAACGATTATTAAGCTAAATACTACAGATCCGATTGAAATCAAGAGACACCTAGTCGCGCAGAGTGATAGCCTTCATCAAGGTGGAGGTGTCTGGGACGAGGACAATGTCTTTGTTGAGGTATACATCTTGATAATTTGTGCTTTTCATAATACAAAGGATGGTCAACAAACAGTGATTCATAGTAGGCCCATGCCACTCCAAGGGACTCGGTTACGTGATTTCTGCTCATTTATTTTTGTGGTTTGTTCATGATAGCTTTATAGGGAAAATGAAGGAGACAAAAGAAACTTTTTGTTACACCTATCCCTGCTCAGGCAATGTAAGAAAAGCTAAGTAAGATATAATAGCGTATGTATACACGAACAGAGGGTATAGCCTCTTTAGAGTTGGAGAGTAAATTGTCCAAGTTCGGTCTTAGGTGTTTTCTTGTGAACATTTCATTTTTTTTTTAAATTACAGTTTCAAGATTAACGGCAGGAAGTCAAATATAATCACAACTTATCTTAGTTTATTGAAGACAAAGTATGTTTTTTTTAAAGTGTCAAAAAACAGTGAAAATAAAACAGACTCTTTCTTAAGTTTGACGTTTTCCATCAATATTTGAGAAAAATTCTGCGTTAATGTGTAATTTCTTCAAAGAAGCTGCCTTTTGAGTTGCAAAGTCTAACCTCATTTTAGCATCTGTCCACTGTATGTATACTATTCATGGTTCTATCCATATTCTTAGGGTGCTGGATCTTGATGATGCAACTTTTGCATTGTTGAGGGTTCTGCGATACTCAAGATGGACGCCAAAATTTTGCTCTTAAGATATTCTTGACATTAACCTCAGGGTAAAATGAATAATTTATATTTATTTTTAGCATTTCAGTTGATGAAATTTGTCAAATCGGCTAAAAATTGTTTAAAAAATCACCTCCATAGTGCTAACATTATTTCTCGATATCCAATTTATGTCTCTTGGGCTGTTTTGTCATAAAAATATTGATATTAACATCATATTCTCGAAATGGAATAAAGCCATCAGAAAACGTTGAGCGGACGGTAAAGCAAAGTTCAGCCTCGGGTACCCAGACTACGTCTCAGGGTGCTTGACTGTTAGATAACTTAAAAAAAATCCTCTTATCAAATCAAGCATCCCCTCGTGTTTATGTGCAGGAATATCTAACTGATGATTTCTAGCAAATATGAAAATCTTCCCTGTAAGATGTACAGAGTCTGATTAAAAACTCAATTCTCCCATTAATATCAATTAATGTAATTATATACATACATGTGCATATAAAAATATTTTATTTTTTTAAATCTTGATAGGTATCGAAAGTCAAGTATGGCATAGGGAACACAAGCCCATTTTTGACCATTCCATTCTACAATGAGAAGCAGAAAGACAATGCACAGCCATTACCATCAAATGAGGTATGTAAAGCTATGGAAATATTCGTTAATCATAATATGCTAGTGAGTTTGTGTTTTTATGTTAGTGTGTGTGTGCGCGCGCGTGGGGGGGTGTAGCATCACATGAATGCACTGGCCCTTAAAGCCAACTTTGACAAAGATGGGAAAGAGATTTTTTTTTTTCATAAAGACTTTATGAAAAAAAAAAAGTCTGACTTTAGGAAAATCAGTAATTTACTGACGGGATAAGGGTGTAGCTTTACCCTTATCCTGTCAGTAAATTACTGATTTTCTTTTTCGACCGTTTTCTACTGTTTGCACATTTATGCTGTCGTTACACTGACGTACGTCGACTTCCAAGCAGGGCGTTTCATAATTCTTTACTGTTATGATTTTCTTGTTCATGCTTTGGTCTTTGTTTCCGATGCCCAGATTCCTACTGGTGTACTCGAACAGATTGAAGACGTGACAGTGCGAATTTACACCAGCGTGACCGATGTAGACGTGACTGAGGCCAAGGAATATTTCTACAAGCATAGCTATCCAAAAATCAAACGCTAGACCCGTGAGAGAACGTTTTGACAAACCATCAAACATAGTGTCAATGCAGCGATATTTCAATCGGGAATTTCCATTGATTACACTAGAAATCCAATGGGAGCAAAAGAAAGAGAGGTAGGTAGGCTTATCAAACTATTGTCTTTGGTACTACAAATTGGAACTCAGAGAGAACAAAAACTCACGTAGGATTATTCGGTATCGAATATGGTGTCATAGGTTCTCCACTCTTGAGGTGACTTAATCATGTTTTGAGAGGTAGGCCTACCCCTGCTGACAACAAAGGCATAGGTCTCTATAACTATTATAGAGAGATATTATAGATTACAGAGAAGATAATCAGGATTTGAGACCGTGGTGTAGTGGCGTTTAAATGGGTGGTACATGTATAGTTTTTGGTTGAGGTGGGGTTCTGATTTTGACTATTTGCATGATAATTAGAAGTCACTTATAAAATGTTTAAGAGCATACAATTCTATTTGTTTTGAAATGTCTGAGACATAAAAAAGAGGTCCTACACTGAATAAAAGGGTGGGACCCATCTCTCATCAGGATTTGTGTATGTGTGTGTGTATGTGTGTTATTTTGGTTTTAGATATCTCTGCTATTTTAAAACCAATTTTCACCAAAATAAACTTTGAATTTCTCTTAGACTGGTATGTTCTTTACTTTTTCAGAAGAGGTTACTCATCTCACGAAAATTTTTGGAAACTTGAAGCCTATCTCAACCAAAACTATACCATCCCTTACTAACAAAAAGTGAGAAAATTTCGAGATTTTACGCTGAATTTATATAGGGGCGATGACATCATCAACTCAATATCTGCATGTTTAATTATCAAGAGTTCAAGAACTGTTTTCGGGATAAAAAGCGAAATTTTGCAATTTCAAAACTTTACCATCAATTTTTATCTGACATATATCATATTTTCAAGGTTGTGCTTGTAAACTTTTGTAACATTTTTAGTGATCTAGACCCCTTTTAAGGACTTCAACCTGTCATACTGGAATGCTGAAAGCTTAAACAAAACATAAAATGAAGACTGTGATTCATTTGAAGTGCTTCTTCATTCTATGCAAACTGTGCCTTTCTCCGCAATCGGTATATCTGTAAGACGGCTTTTGGTCTTCTTATATTATATTATGTTATATTATATTATTTGATATCGTAATATATTATATCATATTTTATATCATATTATATTTCATTAAATTGAATTATATTACATTATATTACATTATATTATATTATAGTACATTAAATTATATATCATATCCTCAGATTATATTATATCATATTTTATATCATATTATATTTCATTAAATTGAATTATATTATATTATATTACATTATATTATATTATAGTACATTAAATTATATATCATATCCTGAGATTATATTATATCATATTTGTCTATATTATAATTTTGTACCATATTAAATCATATTATATCAATTTCTATCATAGTACTTTGTATGTTATATTATATATCTCCTAATCATAATAGAGGTGGTAGCTGCCTGACAAATTATTATGTGTTGCTAGAGTAGCCTGGGATCATCTTCGTATTTCAGTTTGGCCTCTAGCACTCTAAATTCGTTGGATTAAAAAGTAATCTAATAGACCATGAGGAGGAACAAATCCAAATAAGATTATTAATTTCAAATCTAATGAATTTATTTTCTAAATCAATTAGACTAAAAATTGCAATCTTATGTGGATTTGTCCCTCCCCATGGTCTTATTAGATTACTTTTTAATCCAACGAATTTACAGTGAAGGATGGTCCCCTATATTCCAATAATTTTGTTAAAAACCTAATCCAGAGAGTTTCCTCTTTTTGTGAACATTCAATGTGAAGTTGTTTTATTGCTTAGTTATGTTTAAATTTTGTGTTTAGTATGTCTAAGATATCGTCTATACTAATATATCATCTATTTTGGCCAACATTTTAATGCAATGTTGATAATGAACGAAGAAATAAGCAGAACAGAACTGACAATGATGACACATAACAAAGTGGGGAGGGGGTATAATTTTTATTCATTTTTTTCATTTCGTTTTTATTTTCGTATTTCTCGAAGGAAAATACATGAAATAGAACAAAATATAATACTATAGAATATTCAGCTTGGATAAATACACACAAAAAAAAATACAAACAGTGCGTAGCGGTCAATGTGTAATTTTCAATCCAAGTAAAAGAATGCTATAGAGAAATACAATGGAACTTGTTCAGTGTAGGTCCCAACAAAAAGCCTAGTGTAAAGAACAGGATGAGGAGCATGCACGACTAAAGACCAAACTAAAGAATAATAATAATGAAAAATCATTACTAATAGTTCGGGGTACAAAAGATTCTTCTCAGGTGTAATTAAGTGAGTGTTCACATACTACGCACCTATACACAATATAGCAGTTGGTATAAAAGCAATTTTGACAGTGGATTGATAACGTGAATGCGACATAATCTTATGGTTTTTACATTACGGCTTCTACTCAAAATACACAGGGAAAGTGTCGAAAAATGAATGACATGTATCAACACCTACATGTGACATATATATATAGCAGCATAAAACAAGAAAGGAGAAAATGTTACAGTTTGTGACGCGACCGAAGGTCTTATACTGGAAGTGGAAGGAAAATACCGATATGCAGGAATTTGAGAGTGCAAGCAACTAAAATGCATAAGTCTGTTCACATGGCAACAACCAAGCAGCATAGCAGAACATCTATGAGCATGATAAAAAGGAATGTTAGTGCACTTGTGTGTTGTAACTATTCAATGCATGCTGCTGAGTTTACGCTTTAAGGATGATAATGACCAACAGCATGTCACATGTGACTTCTGTTAGGAGATAATTCCAGTATTTTGGAACTGTTTACATAATTGTGTTTTGAGGGAAATTTTTTCGCGTGCGTGGAAGGTAATAAGCGTCACGTTGGCGAGTCGGATGGTGGACAGAATTGTTTCTCAAATTCATGAAATTCTTTCGACGGAAGAATTTCATGAATTTGAATAATACACAGTATTACGCAGTATAAGGATTAGAACCAACACTTGCTGTCGGGCAAAAGCTCGGTGGTATAGTGGAGATGACGCCTGTCCGGTGATCAGGAGGTCATGGGTTCGAATCCCGCTCAAGTATGTACGCCCATGATTTTTGTTTTTTGTTGTTGTTGTCATGGCTACTACTAAAACACTGATCAATTCAGTGCTTATTTACGTCGATGCAGGGCAATTTGTCAATCAGTTGCAAAGAATTGTTTCTTATGAACATCTATAAGAAAACATCAGGAAGACCTTAAGAGGAAAATTTATACATAAAAATGGTAAGCTATAAACAAAACCGCAAGTTTTAAACTTTTCTTTTTCTGAATAAGGCGTTTGTGTGAGATAAATACAAGGTATGGTTAATAATTCTGTTCGCTCGCTTCTGAAGAGGAAAAAGCGAATCCAGCAAATATTTGGATGTGTTACTCCATGCAAGAATTCCATAGTTGAGATATGGGGAAATCATAGTTAAATAGTCTGCAAAATGTGGTTGGGCAAACAATGTTTTAAGTTTGCTTAGGATTCCTGTGCTCCGTGGCAAAATTTTGCTTAACAAATTAAAGTGAGTTTTCCAGGAGAGGTCGCTATTGATGTAAAGTCCTAAAAACTTAGTACTGTTTACTCGAGTTTAATTGATATCATTAATTGTGACCCTGCACCTCAAAACAAAAACAAACAAAAAAATCGCCAGACATGAATTTTCAGTTAAGACCATATTCTGAAAGAGCAGACATTAAGCTTTAAAATGATGTATAACTCAAATCAAATGGGCTCTCCTAACATATCTAAATATTGGAAAGAAAGCACAAAATCAGGAAAAGTGTGAACTGAGAAAAGAGGCATTGAAGTACAATGTCTATTCAAGCGCTTAATCTTTACCAAACAGTGCTGGCTGTGCGATGAATGGGACAAAAAACAGGAAGTAATCCACCAGAGTAACAACAATGAAGGGATTTTCAAATTAAATTGAAATTAAGCATGCCTCATAAACACATTCTGTCCATAATTAATGCAAACTTTGAAAGTAGTAGCACTATCCTTTCGAAAGTTATTAGAGTTGAAAGTGAAGAGTGTGGACAAGGTTTTTCAGAAATGAAAAAAGGGATTCTAAAGACACACTTTATCACAATATTCTACCAAAAATGTTCGAGATAGAATGCTACAAAAAACACACTTTCCTGCCCGTTTTATGATACCAAATTCTCTCTTTCAGAAAATATGAAAAAGTCAAGTTCGGCTAGGTTGACCCATTTCACTTATTTTCAGTCCTCACGCAAAATCAGTGTGTGCGACTTTATGTTCGTTTTGAGGTGCACGGTCACAATTTAAACATCATCAGGAATAACTTGGGTACTTGGTATTTTGCTGGCAAGATCTGGTCCTAAGTTAAATTAATCATTATACATCCGTCATTTCCTGTGGATCATCAACTTGATGACCGTCTTTCAAAACATACAATAAGTAGGGGAATTTGTAACCGTGCTGGATTTCAAAGCTGTGTTTATTACCCTTCACGTACTCTTTAAGTCGAACTATCAATTATAGCCGTTGTCCTAGAAAATATCTTGAACACCAGATCATTTTATATTTTGATTTTTTTCTCCACTAAATTCTCAAGATGAAGGCGAGCATTCACGCCGAAAAAAAGAGAGAAAAATAGGAAAAAAATACTGTGTTATCTCAAATTGATTTCACACTCATTTGTAAACCGAAAGTGTGACATACTGTCCTTTGAATTTGAAAGTTTGCGTTTAGTATATACAAATACAGTACGCATAAATATGACGGTCAGGATTCTACAAGTGAAAATGAAAAAAAAATCATCACCAACATAAGAAACGATAAAATTGAAACCCTCCCATATCATACACAGTCCACTTCAACTCCCTCTTTCTCTCTCTCTCTCTCTCAAAAAAAAAATGACCATCTCTCCATCCCACAACGGGCATCTATTATCCCTTTACATGCCACATTAATTTTCTGTGCATAGGTACACTTGTATATATATGGAAGTCGTGCACATTTGTCTCATTGACACATAAAGGGTTAACAATATTCACTGCACTACGCTTAGTGGTCTTCAAACGGGAATTATTTTGGACCTGCAGGCTGAAGTCTTGTGTCTTTCTGTCTCGTTTTGACATGTCTTGTCTTTTAGTCACCCTTTATTAGTTTTGTCGTCCCAGTCTCGTGTAATGTTTATTCGCCTGTGTATGTGCGTATGTCTGTTACTCTGTCTTCTTAGTAGGCTTCTAGCCTTTTTTTTCTGACTTTATTCTTAGCCCTTTTTCCTCTTTTTTCATCAGTTCATTTTCTATTGACATTCTATTGACAGGTTAAAAAGTCATCTCTTGAAGTAATGTATTTTCTGTTTGAATTTCTTGTATGTGTGTCATTTTGTAATGCGCAGTAGAGTATATCATTATAATAGCTGCGCTATATAAATGTCCTTTATTATTGTTATTATTATTATTATTATTATTATTATTATTATTCTGTACCTGAGGGGCCCACATTCGACAAACATTGTCTTTTTAGTGGGTCCCTCCATTTTTCGATGTTTTGCGTAATGTTATATTGTCTTTATCACTTCAATCAGTCAATTTTCATTACAATGTATTTGTTACCCCAAGGTTCTGCAATTATATTTTCTTTATTTACTTTGTTTAGATTATGCAACCTTATTCTCTGTTACAAAAGGAAGTGAAATGTTTATGTTCGTTTCGAAAGATAAAATAAAGTTTGAATTGAATTGAAGACACTCTCTGAAGACGGTAGTAACATAGAAGAATGATAGCATAGAAATTATTCTGGCACAGTTTAAAGTTACAACTTAATGTCTTACATACTAATCCATTTTGTCGAATATTTATGATTTTGTAAATCTGATATATATTTGCCATAGTCAGACGCCAGCATGTTTAAAAGATTCAATGCATTAATAATATATCATAATCTTCTACTTTTATAGTCTTATACACACCTCTTCATTTTATTAGTATTGCGGTCTAATTAGTTACGATATATAGTTTGATGTATCGAATTGTTAATTATTAGTCATTTTTGCTTTATATGTGATCTGTTTGTTATAACATGTTATATGTCGTGTAATGTTCTGTTATCTTGCCAGTGGAGGAAGATTTTCTGTATTTTCTAAATCAGACAATAAATTATTGAATTGAATTGAATTGAATTTTGAATTTTTACGAAATTCATACTTCAGATGTACATATGTATGTATGTAAGAATTATTCGAACAGTGTATTTGTGACCCTGCATCACGAAACCAACAAAAAGTCGCCAGATACACATGCGTATCAAAAAAAAACAAAAAAACAAAGGAGTTCAAATTTGGAGGGCTACCATTTCTTCCTAACAACCAACATTGAGCTCTCCATAGCTGACAATGAAGAAATAGTAGCCCTCCAAAATTGAATTACCTTTTTTTTATACGAACTAAACAATTATATAAAATTAATGGTAGATTTTGAAAGCGCAAACTCTAAGCTTTCAAATGATGAATAACTCGGTACAAATAAACTTTCCAAACCTAGATAAATAATGGATGGAAATTAAACACTGTAGAGAAGAGTTCATTGAAAAAAAAAAACCGGAGGCTCTGAAGTTTAGGGTCGAAGTGACTAATCTTGCAGCACTCTGTGCTGTGTGCAGTGAATGGGTTAAAAAAAATGGGGAAGTAAAACTCTATAACAACCACAATGAAGAGATTATTTGATTGAGCTCGGATTAGGCACATTCTATTAGCATAATTACATTTATGACTAACACCAGCTTTCAATGCAATAGAAACATCATTTCAAAAGTTACTAGAGTTAATGTGAAGAGTATTCACAAGTTTCTTTGTTTGTTTTTAATGAAAAGGGGCCTATTGGACTGAAGGACTTATCACAATATTCTCCAAAAAAAGTGTTCTGCTTTCAGAAAGTGCAAAAATAAATATCAATTTCCTATTCGTTTTATCACCCGAACTTGAGAATAATGTAGTAGAATTGTTCTTTCAAAAAATGCAAAAACTTCTAATTGACTTGGTTGAGCTAGTTCACCTATTTTGAGTCCTCACATAAATTGGGGTGTACGCCTTTTTGTAGCTTTTGTGATGTACACAATGAAATGTGCGGCTGCAATAGTGATCATGACTACAGTGAGATTCTGTAAATATGTCACAGTAACAAAAGCAGAATAGAGTTGCATTTGTTATAATGTATGTTATGATCATAGTGTATTGTTATCAGAGATACTACGAACTGAGATGAATTATGATTGTATATAATGATCGTTCATTCCTCAAATCGAAATAAAATTACATGGTTGTGGAAATTTTAAACAAAACAAAAATTCCCAAAGGAGCAATACGAAAATGCAGTCTATATACTATAGCACCATCATTATAAAACATTTGTAGCAGGGGCGGATCCAGGAATTTCGTAAAGGGAGAGAGCCTTTGCAATATTAAAGGGTGGGGGGGGGGCGCACGTGCCCCCATTTATTATACCTCACCCACACATAGTGTGTATGGGGGTTTATAGTAATCGCTCTGAGGTAGTGTGGCCGGTCGGTCGGTCGGGCGGTCGGCCCAATTCAAAATCTTGTGGATCGATTACTCCTCTCATTTTTGAGCAATCGACCCCAAATTTGGCATGTGTAACCGCTATCGAAGGTAGATTTGCAAGACTTCTTTTTTCGTATAATCGCATAATGCGTTGCCATGGTAACGGCATATTTTCATAAAAGCTTGTGGATCGAACTACTCTCTCATTTTTTGACTAAATCACCCCAAATTTGGCATGTGTGACCGCTATCGAAGGAAGATGTGCACGACACCTTTTTTTCGTTAGTATTGCAGAATGCGTTGCCATGGCGACTGAAAATTTTTGAATTATCTTACAAAATGTTGTGGATCGAACTACTCTCTCATTTATGGAGCAATTGACCCCAAAATTTAGCATATGTGACTGCTATCAAAGGTAGATGTGCAAGACTCCTTTTTTGTTAGTATCGCGTAATGCGTTACCATGACAACGGCATTTTTCATAAAAACTTGTGGAGCGAACTACTCTCTCATGTTTTGAACAATTGACCCAAAATTTGGCATATGTGACCGTTATCAAAGGTAGGTTTGCAAAACACCCTTTTTGTTAGTATTGCATAATGCGTTGCCATGGCAACGGCAAATTAAAAAAAAAAACTTACAAAATGTTGTGTATCGAACTACTCTCAGTTTTATAGCAATTCAGTTGAAAATTTGGGACATACAATCAATGTAATGTGTTGTTGTGCGGACGCCTTTTGTGTTTGTGAATAAATCTGTTGCCATGGCTACATCAGTTTCTTATATCAATCATACAAAAAAATGTGGATTGACCAAACTCCCTGAGTTTTTGAGTATTTGACTTGAATTTTGGCAGATGTGACCACTACAGTATGTAGATGTGCAGAACAATGCTTTTCCATGGTAACACAAGCATTTTTTCACTAAAAAGAATACAAAAATGTTGTGGATTTTTCACTAAAAAGAATACAAATGTTGTGGATTCAGCTAACTCCATCCGTCTTTGAGCATATGGCTTGAAATTTTGCACATGTGAGCGCTATGATAGGTAGATGTGCAAACTTAATCTTTCGTCTTTGTTGAACAATACGTTGCCATGGTAACAACATTCACTAAAAAGCATACAAAAATATTGTGAATTCAGCTTACTCTCTCAGTCTTTACGCATTTACCTTGAAATTTTGCACATGTGACCGCTATAGTACAAAGATGTGCAAACTTTATATTTTGTTATTGTTGGAGAATGTGTTGCCATGGTAACATCATATTTTACATGAAAAAATCATACAAAAATTCTGTGGATTTAGCTAACTCTTGTAATTGTTTTTTTTTTTCAATGAAAAGCTTACAAAGTAATCGTTGCTAGTTGAGCTAACTCCCTCAGTGTTATGTGGGGGTATTAATCACATATAGAGTAATAGTTCTAGTTTTATTTAATTTTTTATTTTTTAACAAAAATTAAAACGGGATGCGCCCGGTGATGCCCCGCCTGGATCCACCGCTGGGTTGCATGATATGAAGAAAAAAGGCAGTACACGTGATTGAGCCTTTGCAACACAGTTATGCTATATTGGGAAAGCTGATCATTTATATCATATTGTTAAGAATCAATATGCATTATCTCAGATAATAACGAAATCAATAGAATACGAATATAGATTCATAATATATGGGATTTGTAAGGCGCGAAATCCATCAAATAATCAAATGCTCGAGGCGCAATCATATGTGCAAGATATGAATTACTAGGTACATATGATTATGTACATATTAAGGTACATAACAGAAAGAAAATGACAAAGTGAAACAGTACCTTTATGAAAATATTAATAATCAGTTATTGTACGCGAAATTAAACGAATACTTCTTGAGATTATTTCAATATTTACTTCAACAGATTTACTATTCCTATGATGAGCTTGAATAGGGAGAGAGTTCCATAAAGAGAAGCTGGTGTGAGCAAAAGTTCGTTTCCCCCACTTTGTGTGAAACATATGAGGAGACCAGAGTTTTGGGAACGTAGATGTGTAGAGGGGCTTGTATTAACCAGGCCATTGTTATGCTTCGGAGCAGAACCATTTAAACAGTGAAATAGAAGAAAAAGAATCTTTTTGTATGTATAATTGTACACTTTTGTATTTGTGTAATTTGTAAGTGTACTATCATGATTAAGTGATATGTGTATTATGTTCGTGTGTACACGTAGAGAATGTGTGATTACAGTGATTAAAGACATAATTATATGGTTTGAATTGAATACGTTGCTTTTTAGATTAGTCTGGTCCAGCTATTAACATAGTAAGGTTAGTAAATATCTACGTACATTTATAATGCACATAATTGCACATTGCACATAATGCACATTATTTCTGTATTACTAATTTCAAAACCGAGTAGGCCAAGGGCCTGGAGAATAAAGTGCGGTAAAGAAACACCTGTTTGTGGATCGACCATCATTTCAGTTTACACATGTATGAATGTATATACATTGTATGTATATGTGCACCAGCAGGAAAAAAAAAAAGAAAGAAAAGAGAAAAAATAGGAAACACTTTTTCAAATTCAATTTGCTATAATATATCTTGGTCATTTCAAAAACAATTTTCAACAAATAGACTTTTAATGCCTCTTAGAATTGTACGCTCTTGTTTCATATTAAGTGATTCATAATCATCTCGCAAAAAGTTAAAACCTGAATCCCTACTCAACCAAAGCTATTCCATCCCTTTTACACTAATGTAGCTACTAAAGAATGTTAAATAATGTATCTTTCACATCTTACAATATTGATCTTTATGAAACTGCTAGTGTTCTGTTTGGTATGATTTTATTGGGAACTCCATATGGACTTGCATCAACTTCTAACGAGGGACACAAGCACCCCAAGACTAAGACCTTTCTTTGTTTACATTTATTTGTTTATCCATTTAATTTTGTAAACAGACGTTTTAGAATTCCATACATTTAAAGGTGATGTAATAAATCGTCGGCGTTTTCACGAACCGACGCTATTTTGTTTTTGAGCGAAAATGCAATTCTGAGAAAATCGCGTTTAAAGATCTCACAAGTTTTAGACAACGTTTTCAATGACTTTTCCTGTCTTGTGTGTGAAAATTTTGACAGGGTGATGAGAGTGGAAGTTGTTCTTCCTATCCATAGTGTAATTTTAGTGTGAATTCAAAAAATTTACGATATTTCTGTCTTCAAACTCACTGCGTCGGTTCGTAAATCCATCGTTTCTTGCGCGCACCATAGGTTATGTACTTTAGCGCGGGTCTCACGAACCGACGTAAGTTGTATTACGCCGGTTCGTGAGACCCGCGCTGTAGGGCCTGTTCAATAGGTAACATGCAATACGCGTGTATTTACGAACCGTCGCTATTTCATTTTCGTATGTGTTTACATACAAATACTATTAGGGCTATACCTGCTTATCAACAATAACCTTATTAATTGAAATTAATTGTCATGTAATGATTGTTGTGATGATTACAATACATTTAGTGATAATTAAGATGATAATACAAGCCAGTTTCTCTTAATTGTTCTAAAAAGAGTGTTGTCATCGTTTTCATCTTCATTTAGTACACGCATGTATTGTTATTATAGCTGTGGTTGATTGTTCCAAAGATTTCTTTGCCCCCCCCCCCACTTTTTTGTGGATATATTATTTAACACTATTGCATTTGGACATCTATCATTTGGTAATACATGTACTCTGTATACTGTGTTTCATATTTTTTACTTTTTACTGTTTTTTTTTTTACTTAATTAACTTACTTTTTCATTTTTTCACTTTATTTTTAATTCAAATTCAGTTCACTTCTTCCATAATAATTGTGAATGTTTGTTCTAAGATGAAGGATACCGCTAAATCTTGGGAAAAAGACGTGCCAGTCAGTAATAATTACTTGTATTTACTCATCTTTCATACTCATGCATGCACTCTGTTATTTCTTTCTCTGAAATAATATATTAATTTCTTTATTTCTTATTATTCCACATATTTGTGACATTTACTTTGTCACAATTTTTATCAGTGTCATTATTGTCATTTGGCTCGCATGCGAATTCACTCATAATTCCTCATTTTCCATCTTTCTCTTTCCTGCTCAACAGATTCTATGATAGCTGCACCTGATCATATAAAAAACATAAAACTCATCCTGCATGCACTCTTCGAAACTGATAAACTCCTAAAAATACATAAATATCAACACTATCAGAATTTCAAGCTTCATTTTAAATATGTAATAATGGTCATGTTTTATTATGCCTTTTGCAGCAATATATTGAAGAGGTACATTATGTAATCGAAGAAACATAGGTCCTCAATAAAATATCAAATTTGAATTATTCAGAGATGAGTAATGACAATGGGAAGGATAACAATTGTGGAAGAGCTTCATAAATCAATACATATCTAATGGCAAATGGAGATGGAATCAAGATTCAAGAATATGTGTAATTCAAGTTCATTATTATATCAGTTCTTATGTGTTCACAAAAAGAGGAACACAGTTCGAACATGCACACCAAATCTTACATCGTACATTTACATCTATAGAGTGCGGACGGAACATATACAAGAGAAAGAATAACATTCTCAAATTAATATATCAAGCATAACTATGTATAATTATGAACACACAACGATGTTGCTGCATATGCATGAAGCTTGAGAGTGCTGCAACACCCATATGCTCAGATAAAAACTTGATGTATATCATACAAAAGAGAAGAGGTACTGCATGTACATGTAGTTACACTATTCACAGGACAGTAGAGAAAAAGCACGAGAGAGGGAAATGGGTGTCTAAAATAGGTCGATGTAAGGAGTGCCAAGCCAATTAAGTCTCTAATGGAAGTCATACATATATAAGGAAACAAATTAATCACAACATAAATGATCATGCTCATGTTAACCAATAATTAGCATCTAAAAATGTGTGTAGAAAGCCCATAATATCAGCCTTTCGCTGAATTTTCATGTGATGACTAAAAAAAAATGCAGCTAAAGGAAAAAAAAAAGACGGCGGAGAGGGGCCAAGGCTAATTTGACTCCCCTCCCCCCCCCCCCCCCCCACCAAAAAACAAACAAACAAACAAAAAAACACCACTGTTTTACAGCACCTTTAAAGGACTCTTTATTTTTTGTTTGTTAAAAACAAACGTCTCGAAGTAAAGAATTCCATATTGTAGGCGAAATGTAGACCGATACAGTGTATAAAGTGTACATCCCAAGCTATCAAAAAAAAAAAAAAAAAAAAAACAGATTATGAATATCATTTAAAGTAAGAATTTCAGTGTGTTTAATCATCTTTAGTTGAGTTGCAAATGACATGTACATATTTAATAAGAGCAGTAAACTTCGAAGCGCCCCCAAGCCCTTCTATACTTAATTATTCATGTGTAAAGGTAGCGCCAGGGCACTCCGGTGGTCTAGTGGTTATGACGCTGGTCTAGTAATCCAGAGGTCGTGGGTTCGAATCCTGCTTGGGCTGCCTGTGATTTTTTTTTTTTCACAGCAGCCTACAAACTGCACACTGCAGTTGCGTGCGTTACTACGGATGGAGACAAATGAATAATCTATTATTTTAATATACAATATTTGACATCCTTATTGCAATCACTTTCTTTAATTGTAAATTTAGAGACATAATGAATTACTATTAAAAGAAATCAAATTTCTGTATTTTGTTGTGAGTTTGCATGGGAACATACACGTATCATAATTTACAATTTTAGTTAGATAAAGAACATCTTATAACAGAACTGTCTAGTGATGGTTGAATAATTATGTCAATTTGTTATAAGTCCTATCAGTTACATGGAGTGCATGTTCCCATGTTTATAAGAATCATACGTGACACATTCAAAGTGGGTTGAAGACAACAAAATAATAAATAAAAGAATAAAGGAGAATAGAACTTAATCTGAATACAGCATCATCTAAATATTGCCAATGTGCACTTAGAAATCTATCAAGATTTATCACAAGGTTATGATTACCACACAAAACCTTCAAGATTTATTATCATGAAATACATACCAATGAACACTTAAAAAAAATCTGGAGGTGTCGTGGCTGAGTGGATAAGAGCGCTCGTCTGTGAACGACATATGAGCGTGGTATGGTTCGTGGGTTCGAGCCCATGCCAAGCCCGACACGTTTGCCCTTCAGCAAGGCACTTTATCCACATTGCTGCTCTCCACCCAGGAGTATAAATGGGTACCCGGTAGGATGAGAAAGCTTATGTTGGTTGATCAGCATGTGCGCGCCTGTAAAATGGCTGCGACTGGCTGGAATGCTCCCCAGGGAGTGGAGAATGAGCACTGTTAGTGCTGGTTGGATATAATGTATCCAGTGACCGGGGTAATAATAGTCTGTAAAGCGCATTGAAACCCTGAAGTGTGTGTGAAATGCGCTATATAAAAAAAAAAACCAGCTATTATTATTAACATTCCATATCCACATGAAGCTTTCCTTGATATAAATGTCTCTCTGTAGTGTTATTAAAGATAATAAAAAGTTTTGGTACCTCAAAAGTGTCCTTGAATTTCCTTGTCTTAGTTTGTGTTTCAGGTTAAAGTACCTTTCATATAACTAACACTGTGAGACTTACTCGCCCCAAAGTGCTCTCATGTCTTAGTAATCATGCAATTAACTGCGACTAGCAGCCCCATACGCATAGCGACCAGCAGTCCCATACGCATAGCGTAATCGGGCTTCGCATTGTAGCATTCAGGATCATGACAGATTTAGTATCGCAGGGTAAATGTCAACTTAAAATCCCATAAATTCTTCAATTTGAAGACTTACCAATTAAGTTGAAGTATTGAAAACAGGCTTCGGGCAACGTTTGGTTCTGCCTATAGTCCCTTTCTGTTCGAATTGATGACTGAATGTGACTCGGTCGACAGGACCTTAGGAGAGGTACATACAGTACACTGAATACTACAGCCAGTGCATGCGAACACAATCATCACATGCACACAAATTTCAAATCCATGAACGGACAAGATGTTTGTGTGCGCATGCGCGGGCCATGGTATCCAGTGTATGTACTAGTAGATCTCCCAAGGTCCTCTCGACCGAGTCACATTCAGTCATTAATTCGAACAGAAAGGGGCTATTGGCAGAACCAAACGTTATTCGAAGCCTGTTTTCAATACTTCAACTTAATTGGTAAGTCTTCAAATCGAAGAAATTTTTGGATTTCAAGTTGACATTTACCCGCGATACTAATTCTGTCATGATCCTGAATGCTACAATGCGAAGCCCCATTACGCTATGCGTATGGGGCTGCTGGTCGCAGTTAGCTATGCGTACAATGGGCTGCACGCTGCTGGTCGCAGTCAGTGGTTTCGTACAATATTTATCGACGCTGTACAGCGTTGGCTGTGGTACGAAACCATTATTGCATGATTACTAAGACATGAGAGCACTTTGGGGCGAGTAATTCTCACAGACAACGTACTTTAACCTGAAACACAAACCAAGACAAGGAAATTCAGGGAAGCTTTTGAGGTACCAAAACTTTTTATTATCTTTAAAGTGTACAAAATTGTAATTACGACATCACAGAATGGAATGCATTGTTTTCACCTTCAATCTTAGGATCTCCTTTCATGTTTCCACTTTACAATCACATTTCACTGTAGATATACCGTCCTTATGTTGTCGCCCTTCATCCCAATTTCTCCCTTCTATCCTATCTGTAGATTGTCTTCTTTCCTAAGCCATTGTATTCACATTCCTTGATGATCAGCACGATGCTGTACTTTTTTCTTCTTCTATGAAACAGTCCAGCTCTTCTCTACTGCATGGCATCAGTCATCTGAAAGAAAAGACAAAAATTAAGAACTTTCGATTAAAATCAGACATCATGATACAAGATACAACTTTCATTTTGAGAAAAAGAAATCAGCCAGCTAAACTGTAGTTGAAATTATTTTGCTCTATTTATATTAAACATAAAACAAAACGGTATACAGGATCAAAGAATGTCAAAAAAATACTGCTGTTCGTCTTTGATGCAAATTCAAATTGTCTCGCCTTTTATATATTTTAATGATGCAAGATCTTATGTCTAGCACTTAGTAAGTCTCATGTAGAATTTAAATTATTATTCACATGAATAAATCTGCTTGTCCTTGTAAACAAGGCATTGCTTTGAAAAAGCTGAATATTACTAATTGCATTTGGGAAACAGTCTACGACAATCAAACTTGTTTATTATCAGAGACTTTAACATCTTGATTAGACCTAGACTCTACATTACCATTGTATTCACATCCGTTGGTGATGTACACGACCCTGTACTTTTCCTTTTCTTTTCTGAGACAGTCCAGTTCTTCGCTACTACATGACACCAGTCATCTGAAAGAAAAGAAAGAAATTAAGAATTTTTGATTAAAATCAAACATCATGGCACAAGATACAACTTTAATTTTGAGAAGAAAAAAAAAATCAGCCAACAAAACTGAAGTTGAAATTATTTTGCTCTATTTATATTAAACATAAAACGAAATGGTAGGCCTATGCAGGATCAAAAAATGTTAAAAAATGCTGCTGTTCATATTTGATGCATATTCAAATTGTCTCGTCATTTACACATTTTACTGATGCAAGATATTATGTTTAGCACTTAGTATGTCTCATGTAGAAGTTGAATTATCATTCACATGAATATAAATCTACATGTATTTGTAAACAAGGCATTGCATTGAAATAGCTGAATATTACTACATGTACCTGCAGTTGGGAAACAGTCTATGACAATCAAACCTGTTTCTTATCAGAGACTGTAACATCTTAATTAGACCTAGACTCTACATTATCATTCAGCTTTTAAAAGTATTAACCATTCACCTATAAATACTGGCATTGTCATGTGCATCATATTTCTTTGATACTGCACATATTTTCATGAAGTCTGCACAAGAATACAAATGAAACACGTCTGCTGTTTCGTATTTATGAAAAAAAAAACACTAACCCGGAAGTCCTTGGCCTTAGGAATAACACGTGGCGAGTTAGTAGGAATTGACGTTAGAATAGAATACTAAAAGAATAGATCTACTAAATAGGCCTTTGCCTCATGAACGTCTGGTCTAATTATAGACTAAGTGAAGTCTAGACCTATCACTTTTAAGTTACCAGTGGTTCACAAAATTTATATTTAGATCTAGACTACATCTAGATCTAGACATCTAATACTATTAGATCTTGGCAACCTTTGTCTTTGTGACACGAAATGGAAGATTAAACGAGAACTTACCGTTTGAAGTTTAATATTAATTTTATGAGTAATTGGAGGGTGAGATTACGTCATATATGAGAGATCCCGCTAGTGCGCGCGCCACTCAATATTAGAAGCAAGAATGTGACCACTGATGTAGGAAGATAACGAGAGATTAAGTTACCGTTTGAAATTGAGGGAGGGTGAGGTGGGACGTAATCTCACCCTCCAATTACTCATAAAATTAATATTAAACTTCAAACGGTAAGTTCTCGTTTAATCTTCCATTTTATATCGTAATTTCGTGAGAGATTACGTCATATATGAGATTTCGAAGCCAGTGGTTACATTCTCGAGGCAACCCCCCCCCCCCCCGAAAAGGGGTAGGGAGCATACCTTAGATAGAGGTTCCATTGCCATTCTCATTCAGGCTGAATGCTGCATAGATATTGTGTCTCCAAGAGTTCACAAGTTCAGGCAGTTCAAGACATGTCTGCTCAAATCTTAGGGCTTCACAGTCTATTTTTTGATAATTGTTTCTACAAAATTTTTCTCAGCAGGACAGGGCTTGTTGTAGTACTTGCGAAAGGTTCTTTCGTTGGCCCAACCGGCTTGCGCAAGTATCTTAGATACTGGGAAATTTCCTTTATTGGCTGCGGAGGTAGACGCTGCCCGAGTAGAATGCGCCTTGTAGATCCCTGTATCAATACCCGCAGCCTCCAAAACCTCCTTAATCCAGCGAGCGATTGTTTGAGAGGATACCCTGTGATACGGTTTCTTGTAGCTAACAAAAAGGTACCGCTCACTAGCTCTGATCCTGTGGGTCCTTCTGATGTATTCCTGCAAGTACCTGACCACACAAAGTCTCCTGTCTGGTGGGTATGCCTGGAGCTTGACACTGTGTGAGTAATTTCCAGGCTTGCTCTGTTTTAGGAGATCATGAAGGTGAAAGGTGGCTGCATTCTCTCTTAACACCATATCATCCAAGCTTAGGTAGTGTAATGATTGAATCCTTTGTGCTGAGATTAATGCAATAATCACACACAATTTAAGCGTCAATTTTTTCAGGTCCAATACGTGCGCTGGGGACCAAGAACGAAGAAAATGGAAAACAAGGTTAACGTCCCACGTTTCCATGTATCTAGGCTTGGGTGGGCGTAGCTGAAAAACTCCCTTCATAAACCTCTGGGTAAAGGGATGGTTTCCAACTGTAAACATAGTATCTCGAAGTATCACAAATGAAGATAGAGCACTCCGTGCTAAGTTTATGACACTGTAACCTGCCCCTTTTTCGAAGAAAATGTCACTCAGGAATTCCAGGACAGCTTGAACATCTGAATACAAGTAGTTACTGCATTTCTTGTCACAAAATGCTTTCCATTTGTTTATGTACACTGCATACTGTTTTTTAGTCCCTTTTCTCCAAGAAGAGGCCATTACAGCAATTATCCGTGCATTCAATCCCGCATCTCTGAAGGGGTTGCACAGAACCTGCAAGCAAGAAGATCAATCTGAGTGTGAAGTGGGTGAGGAGTGTTAGAAACTGGCAATGTTAGTAAGGATTCACTCCTATGAATAACAAGTGGTTCCTCATTCATCATCCTGTTTAGGAGAGGAAACCATGGCTGGCTTGGCCATTTTGGGACTACTAGTATCCCAGCTGCATTATCAGATTTGATTTTTTGAATGCACTTAGCAACTAAGCAGAAAGGAGGAAATGCATAAAAGTACCACTTTCCCCAATCGAGAGTAAAGGCATCAACAGCCTTGGCATGTTAGTCGGGCAGCCATGTGACATAGTTCTCTACCTGCTTGTTAAGTCTGGAGGCAAACAGGTCTATTTCTGGTGTCCCAAAACGTGAGGTTATTTCTTGGAAAACTGTGCGGTCAAGCATCCATTCTGTGCGGTCATTGAATTTTCTAGACATGCGGTCTGCCTCCACATTCAGCTTTCCTGGCAAGTGTGCTGCTGTGACCCAAATTTTATGAGTTTCGCACCACTGCCAAATCTCTCGGGCTGCCCGATCACAGTCAAGGGATTTAATGCCTCCCATGTTATTAATGTACGCAACAGCAGTACTGTTATCTAGCCGTAACAAGACATGAATGTTTTGTGAATTAGAACAGAAGGACTTGAGTCCCATGCCAGCAGCCAGGGTCTCCAGATAATTAATCTTATTCTCCCTGGCTTTTTGCAGTTCGTCTTCATTCCATCTACCCCCTGTATGGGTGGTATGATCAGATGCCCCCCAGCCTTTGCCACTGGCATCCGTGCACAATTCGAGCATAGGTTTAGGGTGTCGTAAGGGTGAGAAAGCAGACTGCACATTGTCTATCCACCATTGCAGCTCTTCTTTTGCTTCCAAAGATAGGCTCATTTTTCTGTCAAAATGCCCCTTATTCATTTTGAGTGCTTTGATTTTGTCCCTTTCTAAAGCCCTGTAATAGAGCTGTCCATACTGGACTGCGGGAAATGATGCTACCATTTTCCCGATAATTCTAGCCACCTGCCTGACACTGGGGTTTGCTATTTGCATAAGTTCAGTGCACAAGGACTGTATTTCCTCTGATTTGTTATCAGGCAGTCGAATTGTCATGGTCTGAGTGTTGAGAATGAAACCAAGAAATTGTATTTCTTGAGTGGGGCATAGTACTGATTTATCTGGGTGCACCAAGAACCCAAGTTGTGCAAGGATGCTAGTGGTTTCCAAAACCGTTTGCAAAGTTTGATTCTCACTTTCTCCAATAATGAGGATATCGTCAAGGTATCCAATTACTACATGCCCTTGCTCTCTCAGTAATGTGAATGCAGGTTTCAGTAGTTTAGTGAACAACCTTGGCGCCGTGCTCAGGCCATTAGGCAGTACTTTGAATTGCCAAAGTTGATTTTTCCAGGAGAACTTCCTGTGTGCTGGGTGCACAGGTACTGTATAGTACGCGTCCCGAAGGTCGACTGAAGCTAAGAAACTATTTTCTGAAATGAGTTCAATAGCAGTATGGATATTTTCCATCTTAAAATGCTGGTACTGGAGATATTTGTTGAGATCAGACAGGTCTAGGATAACGCGTGTACCCCCATCTTTTTTAGGCCGTGTAAAAATGTTAGACACGTATTCTCCAGTTTCCCTCTGGCACTGTTCAATTACTCCCTTGTCACGGAGTTTAGAAATTTCAAGATCAATATCAGCCTCTTCGGCTTTATCACATCGAAAAATGTAAGGGGGTTTAGTTCTAGATGGTGCACCCATCTCTTTACTGAATTCAAGCCTGTAACCACTTACAGCATTTAGCACATGTGGGTCTGAAGTAATTTTGCGCCACTTTGGGAAGAATTGCTTCAGTCGACCTCCTACCACAGGTTCTACATTATCATGATGACATACATCGTAGCTTTGCATGATCACTAGAAAAGGATGTTATATTTACCTCGTCAGTTGAACTGGAGGTTATCGTGCTCTCTTCATCCCTGAGCCTTGCTTGCTGCCGCAGTGCAGTTGGTGCTGGCTGGGATGTGTGAAGGTGTGGGGAGCTGGCGGCTTCCCCCTCCCCTTGGGGCGCTGGCCTAAAAAAGCATGGCTGGTAGCTCCAGTCCACGGTCCTTTTGCACCTGTAGGCCTAGTCACATCACTTGTGCTTGCACGAGATGTAGTCCAGCCCGCGTCGCGGCACTGTTGGGGCAAATTCGAGCTTCCTGATGTAATCTTGCTCCTGCCCTTGCCATATGTGACCCTGCACCTCAAAACAAACAAAAAGTCGCCAGACATGAATTTTTAGTTAAGACCATTATTCTGAAAGAGCAGACTTTAAGCTTTAAAATGATGTATAACTCAAATCAAGTGGACTCTCCTAACCTATCTAAATATTGGAAAGAAAGCACAAACTCAGGAAAAGTGTGAACTGAGAAAAGAGGCTCTGAAGTACAGTGTCTATTCAAGCGCTTAATCTTTACCAAACCGTGCTGGCTGTGCGATGAATGGAACAATAAACAGGAAGTAAATCACCAGAGTAACAACAATAAAGCGAGTATCAGATTAAACTGAAATTAAGCATGCCTCATTAACACATTCTGTCCATAATTAATGCCAACTTTCAAAGCAGTAGCACTATCCTTCCAAAAGTTATTAGAGTTGAAAGTGAAGAGCGTGGACAAGGTTTTTCAGAAATGAAAAAGGGATTCTAAAGACACACCTAATTACACTATTCTACCAAAAATGTTCGAGATAAACTGGTAAAAAAAACACACCTTCCTGCCCATTTTATGATACCAAATTTTAGCATAATGTAAAAGAAGACCCGCTCTTTCAGAAAATATGAAAAAGTCAAGTTCGGCTAGCTTGACCCATTTCACTTATTTTCAGTCCTCACGCAAAATCAGTGTGTGCGACTTTATGTTCATTTTGAGGTGCACGGTCACATATGCACTCCTGCCATAGTCATATGGGCTGAAACGCTGCTTTTTGTACTGTCTGCTATGCTCACTCCTGAGGACACCCTCAGTTGCTTTT
The DNA here is from genome assembly GCF_964275005.1 of Diadema setosum. Taxonomy (NCBI): domain Eukaryota; kingdom Metazoa; phylum Echinodermata; class Echinoidea; order Diadematoida; family Diadematidae; genus Diadema; species Diadema setosum. The sequence continues at coordinate 36,190,124 of NC_092703.1, forward strand.
TGTTCATCTCTAATGTCTTTCATTTGCTTTCCCAGGTCGTCACCGAAAAGGAATTTGGAGACCGGTGTAGAGGGCTTGCAGAGATGTTGGAATCGATAACCAACGTCTGGTTTCATGAATTCCTTACGTAAGGAATTCAGCTCAAAGTTCGCACTGCACAGAAGTGCTAGTGCATCTTGCTGCTGTTCAGTAATATTCTGTGCCGACACTGTATGTATGTAGGCATTGATGCCTCTCGTGAGATTCTTTTGGAGTCTCTGAAATTTGAGGTCTCGTGTCTTTGAAAAGGCAGGTAGCCCATTCCAGATTCTTTGGTTGACTTTCGGCACATCCACCAGCTCACAGTTGCTGGGAATGGGGTATTTAGTGATCGTTTCATCTACCACTTTGGGCTCAAGCTGGTGGGTCAGAAGGTAGGCTGTAGACTTAGCAATTTCTGGGTCAATGGGGGGACCAACTTCCTCAGCCACAGCAAATTTGGCTGCAATGTTTGGAACTTTTTCCACTACAGGAGGGGGAACTTCGCCTTCTTCAATATCAAATTTGTCATCCTGACGACGATCCCCTTGACCTGGTTGGATAATCACTGAGTTTTCATCCATATCTCGGCCCAAAAATGGTGCCGCATATTCATCATCATAATGGCAGTCAGTATCTGCCGAGTCTGAAGGGGAGTATTCAGAACGAGTCCTGATACTCTTTCCATTGCCACCGCCTTCACGGGCTGGTGTCTGCTTTGCCGACTGTGCCTCCACAAATTGAACAACCACAGCTAATTGGCCTTCAAGCTTGCCGAGTCTATCCTCCAAAGTTGAAACTTTAGAAGCCAGTTTGGCAGGTGGTTTCACTGTTTTGTTTGCACCGGTACTACCACTAGGGTTAGCACTGCTTGTAGTTGCAGTAGTACTATTACTAGTACCTACCTTGTCGGCTCTAGTAGGCGTTTTACCTTTGGCTGTCGCAGTTTTCTGCTTGCACTCTTGTGCGTGTTGGTCTCCGCGACCCCCGCCGGTGGCTGCCGGGGACGCAGCTGCTGTCAGCAGCGGTGGTGCGGCTGCGCCGCCCACGTTTGGAACGTTGGTTGAAGACATAAATACCGTTGTTGTTCAGCTGAAGAATGATCGTTAAAACCATAAAAAAACTGGCAAAACCTCCCGTTGAGGTAACTTTAGCTATTATGTCAATCCAACTCGAACGAAACTTGAATTTTCAAGTGCAATTCCGGCGAATTTTCCGATGCACAGAAATTCGCGTGTAAGCAAGATGGCGGCGACTAACGAATTGAGTGGCGCGCGCACTAGCGGGATCTCTCATATATGACGTAATCTCTCACGAAATTACGATATAAAATTAACACGTCACGGATGATATTGCGGCGATATCCAACAGGATGACAGTACCGTACCACTATTACTGAATCAGTAAGTTGACATAGATAACTAACACCAACTTGTTAACGTACGTTAGAGATGGCACCATATACAATAACCAGTGACACTGACACTGACAGATCTAACGACTACGTTTAGACTAACGTTAAAGAGTTAGACTCGCCATCTCAGTAAGTCGGCCAAAGACAAAGTCAATACAGGGCTAAGTCAGTGTTACTGTTATGTTAGGCCTAACAAATGTTAACGGTTACTCGGTTAGGTTAGGTTTACCAGGACTCAAGAGTCCTGGTTAAATCAGTCGAGGGACATTTCTTAGAAGTCCTTCGATTCCAAGAATAAAAAGGGTGAAAGAACAAACTGAAAAAAGGAAAGAAGAAAGGACAAAAGATTATGTAGGCCTATATGGCTGCTGTGGAAATCGACAGCGCTACTGTATCACTATCAATCACGCGTAAATATGTAAACGCCATTTGGCTGGGCCGCATTCACAAGTTTTAGGGAAAAAAAGCCCCACCGCTGTGCTTCAAAGGTACTCCACTCGAACTAACGTTAGACATAATGTCACATATCTACACACAGTACGGTACTAGGGCTGAATTCACAAGTAGGCCTAGGCCTATACTATAACACTGCACTGTACAGGAAAGCCACCTAACCTGTACTACTCGTAGTGTTTAGGTAGTATCACTAGACCACATACTGTCATAGATGACATCTACACCAACGCTGCACACTGGCACTGGTCCGACGGTCCCTGACCAGGAAAAATCACTGTTGGACACTGACCAGTAACTTTTTCAGGAATGGACCAGTAAAAATTGGGGGAAAAATGGGTGAACTCTACCTACTATTACCACTAGTCTAGATGTAGATCTAGAGCTAGACTATAGACTCTGTGTTAATTTGACTTGGTCTTAGACTTCAGCTGATCTTAGTTTTAGTAACTGGCATTACAAGTAAAGTCTTAACTTAGACTTAATAGTTAAACTTGAAAGTTAAAGTCTAACATGTATAACTTTATTCTTTACTCTTCCTTTGAGTTTTACTTTTAGACTTTTTACTTCTTTTTTTAGTTTAGTAGGCCTAGGCCTACTTTGTCAATCTCATGATTTCATTTTCAACTCAAGTCAAGGCATAGCCATGAGTGTCTTCGAGACTTTGAAATCTTGCATGTCTTGCACACAGACGTTACGACTACAGTACTCAGTAGTCTCAGAAGTAACGACATAAGTTGAAAAGAAACTATAAATAATATGATTTGGGATCTAATTTGAAATTGGATGGCGTTTACAGACTAGGCTTCATAAGCATCACGCGATTGAATGTACATGGGACTACACTCTACCGCAATTAATGGTTATGGTAGTCCAACTGAAACTGTTATTTTGAGCATGATTTTAATAGGATTATAGCTTACCATTCACTTCACTCGTGGACAGTGGGCTGGCTTAGGTCGTCATTCATCTTTCAGAAGGTTTGGTTCTCACTCTGAGATCTAGATTAGGGCCAAAACCTAATTCTAGGCCAGTAAGTTGAACAAAGCTCAAAAATAATGCAACTGCGACGGTTCGTAAAACCCGCATTGCTCTTCACCCTAGCAATTCGGGTTTCACGAACCGGCGTATCTTTACTGCGTCGGTTCGTGAAACCCCTTTTTCTCAATTTCTCGATATTTCGAGTACCGTTGTTTTTTTTTCTTTCTTTGATAAAATTAAGAATAATTAATTTTGTGATCTAAAATTTTGGGATTTGGTAGAGTTTTGAAAGCACTTTCATTTGGTACCAATATCTCGATTTTGAAAATTTTGACCAAAATCGAAATAGCGTCGGTTCGTGAAAACACCGACGAAATATAATAGTTTGTAATACTGATACGACCAAACTTTGCCTGTAGTTGCCCAAATTTTGCACATGTTCCGCATTCACATGAAAAAAAAAATATATAGGGGAATGAAACCCAAGTATAAATGTGAATTGAGTGAATGTAGAAAGATTAGGGAGACCCATCAGTGATGTTTCATTGACTGATAATTGTTCAATGAAAAGCGGCTAAATCATAATGTATTACAAGGTAAAACAGAATCATAAGAAACAACACACATATCAATATATGCAAAGTTTGCACAACAAATAAGAATTGTCAGAGGTAAACGGCACGAAAGGTTTTTTTTTTTCTCCTTTTCTCCTACCCTCTTGTTTACGGTGGGCTATTGTCTAGGTAGAAACAATTTTTAGGCCAGCAGCTGGCGAGATCGAGGTTGCAAGCTGCACCCTTCTCGCAGCGCGGGAAGAATGCTTGGCTGGGTTTCCCGCGAATTTTGTTATGATTCATTTGGTTATCAATAAAGGCCGCACCCCGGTATTTGAATAAGGATAATGTAAGTGACAGTGAGTAGTCAAATTACAGGTTAATTATTATTGTATTGGTATGGGAGGGAAAGGTTAGAATTAAGGGAATCGCACTGATTGGCGAGTGATAATGTATGCAGGGTTAAGACCGAGAGAGGGAGCGTGAGAGAAGATAAATAGCTGTGAAGGAGGAAAATGAGAAGAGAAGCTAATCCGACGCGAGAGTGGAAAGACCGTTTGTGCCCATTGGGAAGGGTCCAGGCTCGTCGAAATAGGAGGGAATCCAGGATAAGACTCCGCTGAGATCCGAGCTAAAAGGCTGTGAGGGAGAAAGCGAGAGAGAAATTGAACCTGTGATACTCCGAGGCTAAAGTATTCCTGCTGCTGAGCGGAATTGGCAGACGGGGTACTGGACGACAACTCCGAGGGCAGACGGCAACTCTCAGCGCGGTGCAGGGCAGAAATAACTGTAAGTGGAATTTATATGCTGATTTCAGTAATTTTCTTCCAGATAGTTTTTTTTTTTTTTTTTTTGGGGGGGGGGGGGGACTCAATAGAGGCGCTGTTAAAACGAGGCGCCTGGTAGTAAATGACAATATTAGTTTGTTGTTGTTTTTTTGTATGAAGAGAATGATTTGATGTGTAAGGTGAGAATGAATTGATATGTTGAAGAAAGTAGGGTGGTAATAATTTGTGTGCAGAAATAAAGTACAGAAGTATATCCAACAGTGTTATAGCTGTAAACCAAGAAGCTCGCTTATGGTTTATGCACACATTGTAAACATTGGGGAAAAATTCGAAAGTTATAAATTATGATGAAGAGAAGTCTCAGGTATAGAGAAATGTTTTTGGGTGAATGTAAAGGAGCAGTTACAGTAGTAATAGGGATTAAATATTCGCCATACAGAGCGCGAATGCCATGATGTTATAAGATGATTTTGATATTGATGCTGTAAGATGATTTTGATATTGATGTTCTAAGAAGATTGTGGTATTGATGTTACAGTATGAGTGTGACACAGAATAGTCGCCGTGTAGTCGGGGAATATCAAAGAGAGGATAGAACAGTATTAATATGGATGGATATTATTGTGTTAGTGGTGGTTAATTGTAAATTTACAGCCGCATCCTTATATTGCTACGAGCTGAGACAGCCGCACCACTACGAGCTGAGACAGCCGCAGTGCTACGAGCTGAGACAGCCGCACTACTACGAGCTGAGTCCGGGACCAACCGCTGCTCGGTGACATAGTCACGGTCGTCAGCAGAGACGCTATCATCACTGGCCGGGCCAGACTGGTCGACGTCGGCACCGACGCTGCACCCTAGCGATCTACAAGACGCACGGGGGCGCCCTCCAGCGACGTCATAGGACACAGAACTCGGCAAGATAACGCCTGACAGTTGATAGTTGCAGGAGCTCCGTAGGCAGTAATACAAGTGGAGTGTAATTGTAACAGGGAGTTTGATGAGGTTGATTTAATCTAATGAATTCAGTGGAATATTTGATTTAAGTATATAAGCAGATAATTTATTTATATTGTGTTGCGTTATGATGACATCTGTCAGAAAACATAGAACCCGCAGCGGAATTAAAATTGTGTTTATTGCATTTTGAATCCAAAACAAAAATCTTCACGCTGTGTTATTTACGTGGTCTATACTAGAGTAAAGTAGCGCAGTAAGTTCCCCCTGACAATTTCTGGCGACCACGAAGGGACCTTATGTTTGGGGAATAGTGAATGATTATTGGAACTAGGTGAAATTATAAAGCAGAGTGTTAGAAGGTAGGCAAAAGAAAAAAAGGGTTAGGATTGTGCAGTTATCAGTGTGAAACTTTATTCATGCATCTTCTGGTATGGTAATCATGTTACAATAGAGAATTGTGAAGGTAATTAAGAGTGTTGTGATAATTGTGTAGGGTAGTTGTGAAGGGTTAGTGACAATTGTAGACTGTAACCGGTTTGTCTTCATGAGTATTTTTCCTTAGCACAGGGTGGTCCGTCAGAGCGCGTTGCGATTTGGGAGAGTGTTGCCTGCCCCATCGATTCGTCCTCGCCTCGTCTGCCTATCCGTGAACGAGCTACAGTCAGGGAGTGTATTCTCCGAGGGAATTGACGAAGCAGACTGAGTGAGATGGAGCTTGAGAGATTGGCGAAGATTGGTGAGTCTCTTGGGTTTAAGGGTGATGAGTTGCAGGGTTTCATAACCAGAGAACGGGAGAACGCTAAGGAAGAGCGGGCGAGAGAGAGGGAAGCGCGGGCAGAAGAGCGAGAGTTAATTAAGTTAAGGTTGGAATTAGAGAAGGCTAAGGGAAACTCAAATAATGGGAATACTTGTAATGGTTCAGTTGTACAGGCCCCAAAGCTACCGACGTTTAATGATAGTAAAGATCAGATGGATGCCTACCTTAACAGATTTGAGAGATACGCAACCACACAGCGGTGGCCGGAGGAGGCGTGGGCCACGAATCTCAGTGCTTTACTTACGGGGAAAGCATTAGAAACGTACTCAAGGTTGAGTGATGTAGAAGCACAGGATTATGGGGTTGTGAAGAAGGCGCTTCTTAATAGGTACTCTCTAACAAGTGAGGGATTCCGAAAGAAGCTACGGGCGGCGAAGCCTGACAATGGCGAAACCGCCAGTCAATTTGTTGTCCGAATACGGACTAGACAAATGGGTAGAACTAGCGGGATCAAAACCTCAGTATGAAGCGTTAGTAGAGTTGATGTTAATGGAGCAATTCCTTACTAGTTGTTCGCAACCAATGGTACTGTTCATTCGAGAACGTAGGCCGACAGCCCTAAGTGAAATGGTCGAGATCGCCGACCGCTTCGTAGAATCTCGATCAGGATGGTATTCACCAGCAGGTCACAAGGGCCCACAAACCAGGCCTACTCCGAATCAGAGTAGTCATCCCAATACAGGTACCGCTCGCCCAAAGCCGGACGCCAAGCCAAGGGAGGAGACCCCGCGCGACAAGCCCGGATGCTTTCTATGCGGTAGCACCCGACACTTCGCGAGGAACTGTCAGAAACGCCACAAGCCGGAGAAGCTGGCCGCGGGAGTCGACAAGTCGTCCTATCCACAGGCGCGAGACGGGAAGAGTTCGGGAGCGAGGCCGCGACGGCCGAAAAAGAAGAGAGGGACGTGGTAGCTGACAACCGCCGAGAGGGAGACAAGAACCGGCGAGGCACGGGTGAGAAAGGGTGTCTATTAATCGACTCTTGCTTTTCATGTAGTCCCACCACACAGGTACACGAAAAAGAGCAGCGAAAGGATACCATGCTACCGAGTGTAAGTGCCGCCTGTGGAGCGAAGCCAGTTCGGGCAATGCCAGTAGTTAGCGGACTCCTAAACGGCAAGAAGGTGACCGTCCTGCGAGATAGTGGATGCTCGACAGCCGTCGCCAAGGCCGAGTTGATCGACCACCAGCAGTTGACAGAAGAGGTGCGTACGTGTGTCCTGATAGATGGCACGGTGAGAGAATTCCAAGTCGCGAAGGTACACGTGGATACGCCCTACTATGAAGGGAAATTGGAAGTGTTGTGCGTGACTAAACCGATTTATGACTTGATACTAGGTGATACTAGGAGTGAGAGAACCAAGCCAGCCAGACCGGGAATGGACGCCAACTGAGCCTGACGAGGATACAGCCCTAGCAGTGGAGACTCGGAGTAAACGTCGTGACGTTGCCAAACCACTGAGGGAACTGAGGGTGCCTGGTCAGAAAGAGGCGATAACGGCGGAGCAATTCCGGCAAGAGCAGGAGAAGGACGCCTCGCTCGGGAACATTCGGAGACAGATCGAGTCAGGAGAAGAGAAGGTGAGCCGAAAGGGCGAGATGGATTACCACATCGACAATGGGCAGAGGGTGACAACCTTCCATGCAAACCTGCTGAAAAGATATCTGCGGAGAGAGGATGACCAGCAGGGCAATGCAAAAACAGGCACCCCGTTCGACGTCGCCGCAGCCTCGGTCGTCGAAGAGGAGGACGACGAACCCCACACCGATGACGCCGAAACGCACACGGACCAACCTAAACCAAAGCTTCTGGAAGTACCAACGCTACAGCAAACTCAAACCTTTGAAGACGTGAAGGTAAGCCCTGATCTCACGAGTAAACAAAAATCAGAAGTAAAGCAATTACTGAACAAGTACTCTGATTCGTTAACAGATGTCCCCGGGGTTACCAACGCTGGCTACCATGACATCGAGCTAACAGATCCGAGGCCAATCCAGAGTCGGCCATATCCACTGCCCCACGCCCTAAGGGAAGTCGTGAAGCGTGAGGTAAAAGAGATGCTCGACTATGGGGTCATCGAGCCTTCGACGTCGCCATACGCGTCGCCGATTGTCTTAGTGTCCAAGAAAGACGGGACCAATCGATTCTGCTGCGATTTCCGGAAGCTTAATGTCGTCACCGTCAAGGACGCCGAACCAATACCGGACCAAGATGAGATATTTGCCAAGTTAGCAAACGACCAGTACTTCTCGAAGATAGATCTGACAAAAGGATATTGGCAGATGCCACTAACAGATAGAGCGAAGCCACTGACCGCGTTCGTCACCCCAGATGGCCTCTATCAGTTTCGTACTATGCCATTCGGCCTCGTCAATGCCCCGGCGTCGTTTAGCCGCTTGATGAGGAGCATACTTCGTGGAGTGCCGTGCGTCGATAATTTTATCGACAATATCCTGATCCTGACCGTCACATGGGAACAGCACCTGGACGTGCTTGAAGAAGTGCTGCGTCGTCTGAGACATGCCAACCTCACAGCCAAGCCAAACAAGTGCTTCGTCGGCTTCAACACCATCGAGTTTTTGGGCCACCAAGTAAGCAGGGGCTGCGTGAGGCCCACGCTCGACAAGGTCGACTCCATTGTGAGCGCCCCACGCCCGGAGACGAAGAAACAGCTGCGGTCCTTCATCGGGCTAGCAGGATACTACCGCAAGTTCGTGCCGAACTTCTCGGCGACTGCCGTCCCACTGACAGACCGCACTAAGAAGGGAGAGCCAAACAAGGTAAAGTGGGAGAAGGAACAGGAACAAGCGTTCAGGAGTTTGAAGGCCGCACTGGCTAACGCACCCATCCTCCAACTCCCGGATGTCGCCAAGCCATTCATCCTCCGCACCGACGCATCCGACAACGGAGTGGGCGCTGTCCTCCTACAGGAGACCGAAGGGGAGAAGTTTCCAGTCGCATACGCGAGCAAGAAGTTACTACCTCGAGAACGTGTTTATTCGACGATAGAGAAGGAGTGCCTTGCCGTGGTGTGGGTGGTTCAGAAATTCGAGCCTTACCTGTACGGGCGTGAATTCGTGTTAGAGGTCGACCACGAACCGTTGCGGGCGATGAGAAAGGGGAAGGTAGCAAACGCCCGAGTGCTTAGATGGTCGTTAGCCCTACAGCCATACCAGTACCGAGTAGAGGCTATCAAAGGGAAGGAAAATGTAGGGGCAGACTACTTGAGCCGCAGTCATCCCGATGAGTAGGTAAAGGGCACAAATACAAAAAAGGTGCAAACAATTAAGAAGCAAGTACAATGTAATATTGCAAAGTTGAGCGAAAAGGGAGACTGAAATGTGTAGGCAAAAGTTTGGAGCAGATACATAAAGAGAAAGAAAAAAAAACATAAGAAGGGGGTGAATTGTCAGAGGTAAACGGCACGAAAGGTTTTTTTTTTTCTCCTTTTCTCCTACCCTCTTGTTTACGGTGGGCTATTGTCTAGGTAGAAACAATTTTTAGGCCAGCAGCTGGCGAGATCGAGGTTGCAAGCTGCACCCTTCTCGCAGCGCGGGAAGAAATGCTTGGCTGGGTTTCCCGCGAATTTTGTTATGATTCATTTGGTTATCAATAAAGGCCGCATCCCGGTATTTGAATAAGGATAATGTAAGTGACAGTGAGTAGTCAAATTACAGGTTAATTATTATTGTATTGGTATGGGAGTGAAAGCTTAGAATTAAGGGAATCGCACTGATTGGCGAGTGATAATGTATGCAGGGTTAAGACCGAGAGAGGGAGCGTGAGAGAAGATAAATAGCTGTGAAGGAGGAAAATGAGAAGAGAAGCTAATCCGACGCGAGAGTGGAAAGACCGTTTGTGCCCATTGGGAAGGGTCCAGGCTCGTCGAAATAGGAGGGAATCCAGGATAAGACTCCGCTGAGATCCGAGCTAAAAGGCTGTGAGGGAGAAAGCGAGAGAGAAATTGAACCTGTGATACTCCGAGGCTAAAGTATTCCTGCTGCTGAGCGGAATTGGCAGACGGGGTACTGGACGACAACTCCGAGGGCAGACGGCAACTCTCAGCGCGGTGCAGGGCAGAAATAACTGTAAGTGGAATTTATATGCTGATTTCAGTAATTTTCTTCCAGATAGTTTTTTTTTTTTTTTTTTTTTTTGGGGGGGGGGGGGACTCAATAGAGGCGCTGTTAAAACGAGGCGCCTGGTAGTAAATGACAATATTAGTTTGTTGTTGTTTTTTTTGTATGAAGAGAATGATTTGATGTGTAAGGTGAGAATGAATTGATATGTTGAAGAAAGTAGGGTGGTAATAATTTGTGTGCAGAAATAAAGTACAGAAGTATATCCAACAGTGTTATAGCTGTAAACCAAGAAGCTCGCTTATGGTTTATGCACACATTGTAAACATTGGGGAAAAATTCGAAAGTTATAAATTATGATGAAGAGAAGTCTCAGGTATAGAGAAATGTTTTTGGGTGAATGTAAAGGAGCAGTTACAGTAGTAATAGGGATTAAATATTCGCCATACAGAGCGCGAATGCCATGATGTTATAAGATGATTTTGATATTGATGCTGTAAGATGATTTTGATATTGATGTTCTAAGAAGATTGTGATATTGATGTTACAGTATGAGTGTGACACAGAATAGTCGCCGTGTAGTCGGGGAATATCAAAGAGAGGATAGAACAGTATTAATATGGATGGATATTATTGTGTTAGTGGTGGTTAATTGTAAATTTACAGCCGCATCCTTATATTGCTACGAGCTGAGACAGCCGCACCACTACGAGCTGAGACAGCCGCAGTGCTACGAGCTGAGACAGCCGCACTACTACGAGCTGAGTCCGGGACCAACCGCTGCTCGATGACATAGTCACGGTCGTCAGCAGAGACGCTATCATCACTGGCCGGGCCAGACTGGTCGACGTCGGCACCGACGCTGCACCCTAGCGATCTACAAGACGCACGGGGGCGCCCTCCAGCGACGTCATAGGACACAGAACTCGGCAAGATAACGCCTGACAGTTGATAGTTGCAGGAGCTCCGTAGGCAGTAATACAAGTGGAGTGTAATTGCAACAGGGAGTTTGATGAGGTTGATTTAATCTAATGAATTCAGTGGAATATTTGAGTTAAGTATATAAGCAGATAATTTATTTATGTTGTGTTGCATTATGATGACATCTGTCAGAAAACATAGAACCCGCAGCGGAATTAAAATTGTGTTTATTGCATTTTGAATCCAAAACAAAAATCTTCACGCTGTGTTATTTACGTGGTCTATACTAGAGTAAAGTAGCGCAGTAAGTTCCCCCTGACAACAATAATATAAACATGACAAATATATAGTTTCTTATTAAAACGCAAACAGCAGGGCTGTTGTTCAAAATATATTAAAGTGATAACCATGGTTATGAATGTATACACACATTTAGACACACAAACACATGCAAATCACACATACGCTGAGGAAAATCTGACACATCGAAAAGTTACATTTTTCTAACTTTTGGTACGGTCATCGTGGAATAAAAAGTCTACCGAATTTGTGATGTCACACAAGGAGAAAATAATTATGTAAAGCGACATCAAGAGAATTCAACATATTTCATCTTTTTCTACCAAGATGAAAAAGCACTAGCCTGTACTTCTTTCAGAAGGCAGAGGGAATAGTATTAACCTCAACATAATTAGGCAATTCCGTATGGGAAGGGCAAAAACAGCGAAATTCAAAGTTAAGTAAATGCTCAGTTATTTAAGTTTCCTGTAGAGACGGGTTGTTGTATCTACGGAAACAAAAAACCCTTTTCCAATAACTTTCCCCATTTTTGTTGTACACACTTTTAAAGTTGGAAGACTATTTATTGTATTTATCTAAAATTTTACAATATTAAATGAAAATTTAAAATGAAACAACTTAAATATCTCTCTGCTGTATCCATACTTCCACATCTTTCTTCCTATGCTTCAACAATCACATTTAATGAAGCATTCAGTCACTCTCATTATGATATTTTTTTGAGAAATTTTCAAAATCTACTGACAAATTGACGTAATTCCGTTACCATAAAACTGAAAAAAGTTTTCTCCTGAACAAACTAGTTATTGATTTTTTTTTCTCCCTTCGTAAATTTTTTCTCTACATGTGACTCCCTGAAAACTCACAAAACATTTTGTGAAATATCTCCTTCAGTTCTTCTGTAATTGTGGTAACGGAATTACATGGTAACGCAATTACACGTACATCTAATATGGAAGAGAATGACATAATCTACTCTCGTGCCAATATGTATGTGAACTGTTCATGAAATAGCTTCAGGGCATTATCATTGAGCTTAACAGTGTTAGTGATTGGCAGTAAAGGAGTGAAAGTTGAAATACAGTTGTGTATATGTATGGTATGATACACTGACATGACTCAGCATAACTGGATGTCTCTGACAGTGAGTCCAGACATCAGGGTACACGCTTGACAAGACTTCTTGTGCTGAAAGTCTCCTCCCTTCTTTCACCTTTTCTCATGTACAAGAACTGCATGGAGACTGTGCTAACTGATAACTTTATAAGGTTTCCTACAGACACTCATTCTCAAATGTTAAAAATCATACTGAATTCTGAGATATTGTGTATTTTCTTGTTAAAAAGTCTCATGGTTTCATACAAAATCTAAGTATATTGATGAGGGACTATGGGGACAAAGGTTAGAAAGAGGAGGAAGGACATAAAATTTCTTTAAAAGGAAAAAAGAGCACTGCTACTGACAGAGAGAAATGAACATGATAATTTTTGTGAGGAAAGATCAAGAATTTAAGAGAAGAATCATACACAATGTGATAGAAGTCATTATTTGACACAGGATGCTCACTGAATGTGACACCTTTGATCTGTCTGTATGCTAAAGGCTTTATCATCACCAAGTCAATAGTCTGACCTTTTATTGAACATGTCCTGTTTTCATCCTCAAGTCCTTTATCTTTAATGTTAAGTGTGTGACTATGACCTTCTTTCATCTGTTTCTTAGATCTTTCCTCCAAAGAGACATGTATTGTGATTTTCATGCCCATTTGATACAGAGCATCTGCTATCCTTTGAAATTTGTTCTTCAATCCTTTCTTTTTAAAAGGAATAAAGACAAAAACATCATATGTAATGAACATTTACCCAGTCAGTAATTGTGATACAGCTCTAAAATATAACATTTAGGCCTATACTTTCCCGTCCTAAGAAGATTTTAAATATCAAAGTCAATGGGCATCTGCTTCTACCTTTATTCTTCGTATTACCATTTGCTGTACAAGCCAGTTTCCTTTCATACAAGTGCCATAACAGTGTATTTTATCATTTGCTTTCAGGCAGCCAAAATACAACTTACTGCAAAAGAGAAGATGCACACTTCTTGTGAGTTATGGCAACACTCAGGATGAGAAAATAGACACATTCAAAGAAGAAAGACAGAGACAGGAAACTTGTAGGAAATTTATAGGCCAAGTCATGATTACAGTCAATGATCAAATCACTATCGTGTTTCTGAAGACGTCATTTGGAAATTTTGTGTGGTCAGAAGTAAATACTAACATTATTCACAGGTTGAGTAATCTGGCTCTAACTCAGTGAGCTGCAGATGGATAAAAGATACAGGCCCTCTTACCTTTCTATGAATTAACAGAATTTGCAGGACTCACTCTAATGGTTCAAAAAGTTGTAGTTTGTTAAAGTTATTTTGCTGTAGTGTATTCTATTTCATTTTAGTTTAGTTCATTTTTTTGTGGGCTTAAGTAGGACTTACACTGTAATGTACGGGAATTATCAAATTATGCACTACATTATATACTAGGGGGCAACTTCAGCTTTTAGTAAAATGTCACAAGTTTTTTAGTGATTAATATAAGCCACAACACATAAATAATAACGATTGAGCACTGGTGCAGTACCATAATCATATAAGAACATTTTCTTTTCAATTTATAATTGAATTATAATTTGTTACATTTGTCATTGAACCACAACTGCATCTTTTCACTTAACAAATTATAAGTTTCAAGCACCCTTTGTGTTCATCCTTAATATTAAACATTGTGTTCAGTGATGGTGCTCTTGCACTGTAAACTGGCACTTTATGATTTAGATTTAAATTCAGTGTCAATCCGGACAGTCTTTTCTTATTTTCTTGTGCATGTGCACATAATATTTATGTGCAATACTTGTAAATAATTCACACATATTATCAATTATTAGCGTATTTATGAAGAAGAAAACAGAGAAATCTGTCTTGCATGATATCAACAAAAGAAATACAAGAAAATTTGAGTATTGTTGACTGGATTTATAGAATTGTACTTGTGTAGGGCTATTCTAGCATAATTCCGTTACCATGTGTCTTACATGTCATTTACCTGCAGAGTGTGAAATTCTTAACATGAAAGTAGACAAATTTTTATGGATGTGGTACTTACAAGTTACGAGATCTTGATTGACATAGTTACAACTTCAAATCACAGTCGTTAGCATGAAAATTTTATGTTTTTTTGACAATAAAAACTCATTTGGCACCTACAACACTTGTAACAGTTCAAGGTCAAAGGCTAGAGAGTACTTATTTAGTGGTTATATTATAGCTAAAGGTATAAACAATCTTTATCAAGAAATTTCAGAATACATGAGTACCAAAAATGTGTATTTTTTCCAGTGTATTTCAGAAGGCGTAATACCGTTACCACTGACTTTACAGGGAAAAAGCCTGCTGCTGGGAAAATGTGATGAAATATTTGAAAAACAATACAACTACATTGAAGTTGACACAATCAAAGATGAAATCAGACAACAACCTATAGTGTATGTGTTGTAGATTTCAGAGAAACAACTCCCAAAGTCAGAGTTGAAGTTGTGACTCAATTTTCTGGTAATTCCGTTACCAACGCACGTAGACCTCCTTTGTAACCAACCAAGTGAGAACATTTAATAAATTTGTATTTGGGGTGACAGTGTGAGTACCTCTGCATCTTTTAAATGTATCAAGAGAAGGCAAAGTAATTAATCCAGTATACAGCGTGAAAGAATATGAGCCAAAATTCTCTGATTTGTAATTCCGTTACCGCGGAATTGCCCACTTATGTCAGTAACAAGTCAAAGGAATGTGTACTTTTCACAAGATTAGAAATTTTGTCTAACTTTCTTTAGATTTTCTCTACACAGCTTTCTCGTTGTTTGTATGTGACATTATGATGTATTGTATTTTTCTTATCCAGCGATTGCTGACTCAAACTATACAAATTCATAACTTTTGAATGGATTGTCCAATTTTTCTAAAACTTCAATGATGTATTCTGCCAATACTTCTGCATTCACTCAATCCATATACTTAATCTTCATCCTCCTTCAACTGCGGGAAGCACTATCCACAAACACACATACATATATATATATATATATTATGCATACCCACACTAGTATACTCCACAATATAGTATTACAAAATCTGATATGACAACACAATTGCAGGTTCACATTTCCAATGATTTCTTTATTTCGTGTCTAAAAATATTCATTGGCAAAAATTCACTGAGATGTGATACCAACACTCCTGAAGCTGCTGCAGGTAGTTAAATGAGTTATGAAGGCCGGCACATGTACAAAATTACATCAGTTTATCACTTTATCTGGTACAAATGCATGAACTATCACTACATGCTGATGAAATCCGTTGATGTTGACCACCAACTGATGAGGGTTGTACATTTTATCCTATATGTGCAAAGGGAATAAACACACTTTTTGACATGTTTCCATCCACTACACGAAGTTATTGGGAAACGAGTCAAGTTATGGCCAAACATAGCACTTTAGTTTATACAGGTTTTGGTTACTTTGACCTATGACTCGTCACTTCAGGCAATTTTATCTCTCTTAATTACCAAAATGATATTACTATTTGACATTTCTCCGGACAACAGATCGAAATGACATTTTAGAAAAGACGCTTGGTACATACTTTCGACTCTGACCTTTGATATTTTATGAAGTTCATAGTATACTGATTTCTACCTTTTCTACCAAAATCATGACCACTGAACATTCCAAGCCCAAGTTGCAGCTAACAAGGTAAATGCAAAGTGATGTCTCGCCTGCATATCTATATGGCTTGGTAACTTGATACAGCTTCTGAGCAGGGCATTGTCATAAAGTTTATTGACCTTTCCTTCTTTGACCTAGGTGGACCTCGCCAGCATTTGACCTCGACTGACATGTGTGGTGTGAGTTTTGTGCATGGTCATAGCTCAAATCTGTGGAAAGCTGAGAGTCCACCACAATGCTGCGAGTACAGTGCTTAACTATAGGTAAAGTTTATTAACTTTTTGACCTTTCATCTTATCAGACTTAACCCATATTCGTACCTGACCTGCATTTTTAGGCTATGCACCTTTGGTGTGAGTTTGGTGGTCACAGCTGTAAACGTGGAAAGCAGCATTGTTATTGAGAGTACACCAAATTGTTGACGTCGCCGCTGCCACCGCCTCACTGACGATGAAAACGACGGAATATTACCGACACCTACGTCTCGCTTCAGTTACATAGGCAACACAAGAATGCCCTTTTCAAAATTAAACCTTTGTTTGCCTCGAGTGTCAACTGGCATAGAAAATATTATAGACACTCTCCAATGTCAATGGCAAAGTAAAGGTTCCGACAAATGACCTCTCTCCTTGGCAGATTTTTCCCCAATATCCCAAGATAGCAGCACATCTACATAACTATCGTGTCACATACCCCCATGGCCAGGTACCACCAAAATATAATGAAAGTTCTTGTGTTTTGTTTGTTTGTTGTTTTTTTTTTTTTTTTGGGGGGGACGGAGTCAACCAAATGATTTGGTATACATATAACAAAAATGTCAGTAAGTCACAAACAGTAATTGGCTACTAACTCTTCCAATTTCCCACGAATTCTATTTATTTTTCTTTCTGTTTGTGAATAAACCCACATATCTGGTACAGGACTTCATTGACTGTATATTATTTTGTACCTTGATCATTCCGTGGAAAAAATACAAGAATATTCTTTTATCAATATAGTAATTGATTGGCTACAGTTTGCAACACACAAATGTGTTTCTGTTGTTATGGCCAGTTATTTTAGTTTATGTCTTATAATCACAAAGTTTGATATTAGAATTCTGGTTCCGTAATTTACAAGTACATACTTCATGCCTGAATATTGTTTCCTGTTTTAAGGCAGCTGTTAATGCACAGACCCTATGTACAGTATTTTTCATGATCTGAAGCTGTTTGATTCATTTACACTGATAAAATTAATGCTGACATGATAGACAAGTGCTATCATCTGAAAATGGCCTAGGATGAATAAGAGTTATGCAACAAATTTCTTTTGGCATTTATTCTAAGTCCTGTTAAGGGCGTACATTGAATTGAATTGAATTGAATTGAATTGAACAGGTTTTATTAAAAATCATGTCTGGCAGCCAAAGGCTGAATTGCACATGTTTTGCAATCATAAAAACAGACAGATTATTTGGGTGTTCTGTACAAACAATGATATAAAGACATGATATTATTAAAAAAAGAACAAATATTACGATGGTCACATGTGGCAAATCACAAAAAGTGATCAATCAGTGAGGGTACCAGCCCAATCAATTCTAAAATTGCTTTTACAAAAACGAAGAAAAAAAAAGAGAGATAAAATATATCCTGGCTACATGGCAACACTGCTCAACACTGAAAAAAAAAATACTGTTACTATTACAACTAATAATAAAACTTTATCAATAAGGTTACCAGCCCAATCCATACTCAGATTACTTTATCAAAAAGAAAAAGAAACGAAAAAAAAAAAGAAGGAATGGGGAAAACGAAAAAAGAACATTCACTGTCAACATATCATTACACAACTAATCATTAAAAAGAATACCGTTACTATTTCATCTACATACAATTATATTGACTTTGATTTGAACACGATTTATGTGTACGTCCGAAACGCCGGTCGTGTACGTCCGAAACTGTACGTCCCAAACAAACAAACAAACAAACAAACAAACATAATAATAATTTCCTAGTTGATAGTTTAAATTGCTAATTCTTTTTACATTTCTACATCATTTCACTTCCACTTTACATGATGTAATGTGAATTTTTAGAAAAATATTGCACAACTTCACAGAACCATGTGACTGAACTTTTATGAAGTCAGAAAACTCATTTTTCTGTTTACGTCCGAACACATGCTATTTTTTAATCATTTAAGTAATGAACAAGGATGACATGGCAAGATCACTATAAGAATACATGAGTTTGGGCTCAAGGAAGCAGAACAAATGAAGAAGGCTTACATATATAGATTATACACAGGCGAACTCGCTAGCAAGCGATATTGCAATAGAATTACACTGCTACGTTATTGAAATATGTGAGCCCCCTATGTCATCATCCTTGCTTAGTGTACTTTGTTTAATTTTTTTCAAAGTATTGTTTCTCTGCTCAAGAACCACAATAAATTCCACAAATCTATACAAGCACGGAGCTGTTGATTTATGCACTACATGATTTGAAATAATGAAAATCATCTGGAATGACCCTTTAACGTACGATTGGTGCAATCAAAGAGCCGCACGAACGCAGAAGATAAGCCAAATGTCACATGATCAGCACAAGTTCTACAGATATTTAGCAGTAGGCCTATAGTACGTACGTAGTGGGTTGTGTATCTACAGAAAACATTCTAGATTGGAGTTTGATTGGAACGACTTCTCGGTTTCTGCCACAAATTCCATGCACGGGGCCGAATCTCATGGAGGTTGATTTTTACGCTCTCGGTAGTGTTGCCGCTGCGGCCGCGCCCACCTACTTCGTGACTTGGCTATTATTGTATGGTAATTGAGATTCATTCAAGATTTGCATTGACCGTGTTATAATCATTCAGTTCACTTCTGTCTACACGAGAATCTGACCAATGCCTCATGTTTTCTTTATTTTCCGCTTCCTTCCCCCCCCCCCGTTTTTTTGTCTCATATATTCAACATATTAACATAGTGAAGGTTTCCCTGATGACGCGATAGCAATCAGTCTAATTTTCATCAGCTTTTTATTGACATGGTGGCTTAACTGAACTTGATACCCACTGACTAATTTGAGCCCGTTCAAGTTATATCTGATACATTTCGGTCATAATAATCGCTGTCTATACGGGAGAGTGATGAGGTGACCTGATGGGACGCGGGAGAAGTGGGACACCTCCCATATATCTCAAAAAGTTTTGAACTAATCAGCTTTCAAGTCTTATTCCCTATTAGGCATTTGGCATCAGAGTACAAGCACATGGTAACAGCTCAGCAACAACTCTGCTGGAAAGTTAATTTTGAATTATTTTTTCGGACATTGCATTTTTGATTTTTTTTTTCGCACTCAGTGTGAAGTGCCTTCTGAATTAATTGTATTGCTTTAACAGGCACTAATCATATTGAAGGCCTTATGAGTTTAAATAATTTGCATTGAAAGATTTCGCAAAATATGCACGTTTTTGATGTTAGCCGCAATTTTAAAGTTTTGGGGGTGCCGGGGTAAACTGGGACATCACTGTCCCACTTCTACCTTCATTCATTGTGAAGAAACATTATGGATTTTCTCATTATTATCTTTAAATTTCAGGCGCTTTACTGTAATTTTCTGTTATGGAGCATAATGGTATATCACGTTTGCGAAGAAACTCTCCATGTTTGAATATTTACACACACACGCATGGACATTTACTGAAGATTTGTGAGGATAGGTCATCCTGAGACTAAATAATAGATATTTCATGAGGCTATGTCAACATCAGCTAAATTTCCCACACAGGGAAGGGGATCTTTGACTCAGGCAACCATGTACAACCCTCCCCCCCCCCCCCAAAAAAAAAAAGAAAAGAAAAAAGTGAACCCCCCCCCACACACACACTTTAAAAAAACAACAACAAACAAACCAAAAATCATCACCCCTGTATACATTTTGTGCAATGCGAAATATTAGCGCATACCGGAAGTACGACAGGCAGAGCATACCCGATCATCGTTACTACGTATTATTTTGTGTAATGAAAATCGTAAAATCGATCGACAAATCAGGCCACGATCTTCCGCGCACAAGGAATCGCATGGAGCTTAATAGAAAATACGATTGCTGGTCTATCTAACACAATGAAGAACTGGGGGGGGGGGATTCTGTTTGAGTAAAAGTCGTCACCTATATACGATCGAAATCGTTCTACACTGTTGATCGCAAATTACTCGAAAACAATTCATCATATTGGCAAATTGCGTCAGCCAGGTAAGTTTCGTGTTAGACTCTTTCTATATATTGTACAAGGACATTCCAAATGGTAGAAGATGAATTTTGAGCTCTTCTGAGAAATACGTTTGGGTTTTAATATGCAGAAGCTCGCAAATATCTTTGTGAAAGATTTGTATTTTTTAAATCAAACGGATTTTGACATTAAATTTTCAAAACCACAGTACACTGTGAAGCGTAGGTCTCATTTTGTGTATTTTTGAAATAATATTTGTAAAAAAGTATTTGTTTTTCAAACACCCCGGTGATTCGGTGAGATAAGGTGTTGTTTCATGTTTCTGTTTATTCTAAGACTAAGGTGTGTCCATCTCCCGGTCCATCTCTTTCTTTACCTGATGTGCTAAGTGCCAAACCCCAAAAATTGAGCAATGGTTTTTGATATTTTAAAATCATGGTACTCAGAGAGGCATGAATGAATATGTTTGCTTATTTTTTTTTAAATCAAAATGAGCATAAATCAAAGTTTAATTTGAACACATTTTTTCAACAATACGCCTCACTAATTCCGCACAATAAGCCTTTGTTTTAGGGTTATGCTTTTATGAGACGCTTGCACTGTATCAGGTCTACATGTATTTCCAAAGAATACTGACGAAAGTGATATTACCGTGGTAACAAGAAATCATAGTTTTATGTTAATTTTTGTTATTCGACGTGGTTGCGACATGACCATGGTAATATTTGAAAATTAGGTGATTGATAGTTACACACGTATTACGTCATGGTGCTTAATGTACGTTAAGCCGCGGTCTCAGTCTCGTGGGCCTTTTTTGCCAAGTGTCGAATTCGTAGATTTGTTTGCCTAATTTTATTGTAGGACTCATGGGCCTTATCTGCCTATAAAATATCCAGTGTCGGACTCGTGGACCTCGTTCTCGAACTCTTGGGCCTTGTTTGCATGATGTCGAGCTCATATTATAGCCACATGGTCTGTGTAACTCGTGGGCTGTATGACTCATGCACCTTTTTTATGTCGAACTAACTCATGAGCCGCATGACTTGTGGGTGTCGGTGTCTTGGGATGACCCTGTGGAGGCGGGAAATGTGCAAACGCCTGGAAATGTGCAAACGTCTCGCCGGGAAATGTGCAAACGCCGGGAAATGTGCAAACGTCTTGCCGGGAAATGTGCAAATCTCTAAATTTCATCAACGGGAAATGTGCAAACGTGACGCCGGGAAATGTGCAAATGTTCAATTTTGCCGGGAAATGTGCAAAACGTCGCCGGGAAATGTGCAAACCATTCATTTCACCTATACTATGTAGAGATGGAAAAGAAACTCTATTGAAAATCAAAGCTGCGCACGAACCATTACCATCTTCACCACCTGTCTTAGCGACCATCTGTCTTTTTTTTTTCTATTACATTTTCAGCATTTTCTTGCAAACCCTACAACGAATTTTCACCAGATTTGGCAGATAACATCTTAATGGTGATATGATCGTAATTTGTCAAAATGAGCCCCCCCCCCCCCCCACACACACACACCAGTCCTAAGGAGGGGGGGGGGGGGGGGAGTTGAAGCCTCAGAGTCCCTAAACGCTTGATTTTTTTTTCTTCATCTGTCGAACCGAAAAAGAAAGAGCTAAGTTAGTGCTATGAAGACATTAATGACTAAAATTTCATGTTTGATTATGGCGGACCAAGGGGTGCCCTGATTGGGGGTGAGGGGGAGAAGGGGGATTTTCCACATTTTCAGGACATTCTCGAAAAATCTATGACGGATTTTCACCCAACTTGTGAAATACAGTCATATTTATGGTAATATAATCTTGATTTGTTAAAATGCGCCCCCAGTCCCATCGCCGAAGGGGGGGGGGGGTTAAAGCTTCACCTTTAACATCCCCAAAATCTGGATTTTTTTTTTATCTTCTTATGTCAAACCGAAATAGATACAGCTATATAAGTTAGTGCTATGACGACATTAAAGGCCCGGTCCCACTGCACTTACGGATGCAAAGAGGATGTAAAGCGTACAAAAAAATCTTGCCATCCGTTGGAAAACGCTACGAATCCGCTGTGTACCCATCGCATACGTGTTTCATCCGCTCTATCCATCGAGCATCCGTCCACTGTGATTTCATCGCAAAAAGTTTTAAGCTGCTTAAAACTTTTAGAACGGATGAACTTTCCGCTGGGTACGATGTAAATCCGCGACATACGAGCAACAAACGTTATATGTCTGTGCGGCATCCCTTAAACGTCCGCTGCATCCTCTCTGCATCCTCTGGGCATTCTCGCAACTCACATCCGCTGCAGCTAAAAACGGAAAGAGGGAGGAAAGATATGGTACGTGGAACGTCTTTACATCGTTAAGAAAGGATGTAAGCGTATGCATCTCGTATATAAAGCATTTCGAAAGCATCCCCTCTGCATCCGCTCTGCATCCGCTCTGCATCCACTCTGCATCCGCTTTTTCTGCTATGCGTTTTACGTTTCGCAATTATCTCCGGTAACCCCTTCGGAGCTGTCATCCCCTTCCATCCGCTTTCATCCGCTAGGCTTCCGATGAACATCCGTTTAACATCCCCGCTACATACTACCCACGTCCGTTCTATTTCCGTTCTGTTACCGCCAATTTTCGCCAATTTTGTCAATTTCTGGAGCGGATGAAAGCGGATGAAGCCATCCCCGAAATTTTGCTCGTCCACTGTGTCCTTTCTGCATACGCTTTGTGTCCGTCGGCCAGTGGGACCGTGATTAATTAATGAAATTTCATGTTTGATTATGGCGCATCAAGGGGTGCCCAGATCGCGAGGGGGGGGGGGGGGGTGATTGGTGGAGGGGGATATTCCACATTTTTAGCATCTTATTCTTGAAATATCTAAGAGGGATTTTCACCAAACTTGACAGATAGCAAGATTATGGTAATAATTATGATCTTAATTTGTTCAAATGAGCCCCCCCCCCCTCCCCCACCGCCGGGGAGGGGGGGGGGGGTGGGGCTGTGGGGGGGTTGAAGCTTCAGCGTCCCTAAACTCTGGAATTTTTTTAATCTGCTTCTGTCAAACCGATAAATATAGAGCTAAGTTAGTGCTATGAACACACAGCGTTAATGAATGAAATTTCATGTTTGGTTATGGCGTGGATCAAGGGGTCTCCAGATTGAGGGGGGTGAGGGCAAGGAGAGGAATTTTCCACATTTTCAGCATCTTCTTGAAAAATCTACGAAGGATTTTCACCAAAATTGGCAGATTGCTTCTTTACGGTGATATGCACTTAATTTGTTAAAATGAGCCCCCCTCCCATACACACACACACACACACACACGCACACACACACACACACACATCGCTCAAGGGGGGGGGGGGGTTGAAGTCTCGGAGTCCCTAAACTCAATTTTTATCTTCTGTCAAACCGGAAAAGAGAGCTTAGTGCTATGAAGACATTAATGCCTGAAATTTTATTTCACGTTTGATTGTGGCGGATCGAGGGGTGTCCTTATGGGGGGGGGGGGGGGGGGTGAGGGGGAGGAGGGGGATTTTCACATATTCTGCATCCTCTTGAGAAATCTTTGACGGATTTTCACCGCACGTGGGAAGTAGCTATCTCTAGGGTAATAGAATCCCACTTTGTTCGAAGGGGCAACAAGTCCAAGTTGTTCCCCTTCCCCAAAGTTAGGGATAAGACCAGGGTAGCCCCCACGTCATTTAGTAAGCAGACTGAAATTTCATCAAAGGATAGATCTACCTTCTAAAAATGTGATAAAATTGTGTTCTATTACTCTTGGTTGTATATATAAAAAAAAAAATCTTCAAAAAGTACGTATTCCAGTTTTTTCATATGTATAGGGTTTTCAATAAAAATTCTGAATTCCACCCTAACGACCCCACCCCCTCGTCTTGGTCCCTTTCAAGTTCAAGGGGCGGAGATGGGGTAGGGGGCTCCATCTCCTCCCACCTTAGGGGTTGGGGCACTGCTTTAGACAAATTGAGGTTATATCATTACGCTGCGTTTCGAGCTTGGCAAATATCTATTATATAAGGGTTTCAAGAAGAAGCTGAATATGTGACAAATCCGCCTCCACCGTACTTACCATTAATTCATTAATTAACTTACCATAACAGGCACTAGCACTCTATTAGCTCCATCATTTTTGTATAGATTTTTTTGGTTGTTTAAAGCTGATATATGATTTCATTATCCGAGGGATGCGTCTTGAGTTTTCAGGAAAAAGGCAAAAAATGTGAAAATTAAGCCTCCTTCCTACCCATCCCCCTTTTTGGGCATCCCTTCATCTGTCATAGTCAAAATTTTCTCCATCTTCTTGAAAAATCTATGACGAATTATTTTCACCAAACTTGGCAGATAGCATCTTTATGGTGATAGTACTGTAAATACAGTTAATGCATGATGTAGGTTCAAGTTTACTATGACAGATGAAGGGATGCCCAAAAAGGGGAGTGGGGGTTACAGCTCGTTATTCCGAAGGTTCGTTATTCCGAAGGCTCTTTATTCCTAAGATTCGTTATTCCGAAGGTTCATTGTTCCGAATTTCATTTACGGATTAACCAGTCTTCGGAATAACGAACCTTCGGAATAACGCCACAAATTTTCGGATTAACGAACCCTTTTTCATTTTCGGATTAACGAACCTCTAGGTATAGGGACTTTGCGTGTTTCGGATTAACGACCCTTAGGAATAACGAACCTTCGGAATACAACACCCCCTCCCCCTCACCCTCACCTACCCCCGATCAGAGCACCCGTAGACCCGCCATTATAATCAAATATGAGATTTCGGTCATTAATGTCTTTACAGCACTAACTTTTTCGGTTCGACAGAAGTAAACAAAAAAATCAAGAGAATATGGACTCTGTGAGGGTTCACCTCCCCCCCCCCCCCCTCCTCGTGGGCGGGGGGGGGGGGATTCAATTTAACAAATTAAGATCGAATCACAATAAATATACTATCTGCCAAGTTTGGTGAAAATCCGTCATAGATTTTACAAGACTATGCAGAAAATGTGGAAAATCCCCCTCCTCCACATCACACCCCTTATCAGGGCACTCCCGGACCCGTCATAATCACATCTGAAATTTTAGTAACTATAGTGTCTTCATATAACGTAGTTCCATATTCTTCGGTTCAACAGAAGAAGATTACAAATTCCAGAGTTTAGGGACCAGGGCCCCGTTTTATCAAAATATAAAATCGATTTTAAATTTCCTTACCACACAGTCTGCCATAGACTTACAGTTGAAATCAACTTTATATTTGATTTTAACTCTTCATAAAACAGGGCCCTGAAACTTCAACTCCTCCTCACCCCCCCCCCCCCCCCTTGGCGGTGGGAGGGGGTGGGGCTCATTTTACCATAAGACCATATCACCGTAAAGATGGTATCTGCTAAATTTGGTGAAAATCGTTCTTGAGAATCATCAAGAAGATGCAGTAAATGTGGACAATCCCCCTCCTCTCCATCACTTCCCCTCCCCCACCCCAATCAGGGCACCCCTGGATCCGCCATATCAAACATGAAATTTCAGTCATTAATGTCTTCAAGGCACTAACTTAGCTCTATCTTTTTTTTTTTTTTTTTGTTCGACAGAAAAAGATTTTAAAAAATCCGGAGTTTAGGGACTCTGAGGTTTCAACTCCCCCCCCTTTTTTTTTCGGCCGGGGGTGGGGGAGGATTGGGGGCTAATTTCAATTCATAAAGATCATATCACCGTATAATGAGGCTATCTGACAAGTTTAGTGAAAATCTGTCCTAGACTTTTCAAAAAGATACTGACAATGTAGAAAATCCCTCTCCTCCCTCACCCCCCCCCCCCCCCCGCGATCCGGACACCCCTGGATCCGTCATAATCAAACATGCAATTTCAGTCATTAATGTCTTCATAGCACTAGATTAGGGACTCCGAGGCTTCAATTTGAGGACTCCTCCCACTTATGGCCCCGTGCCCTGCATCCCTGGATCTGCCATTAAACGTGAACTCCTGTCATCAACATCTTTAAAGAACCAACCTAGCTCATTCTTATTTGGTTATATAATACAAGAAGAATTTCGATAATACCGTAGTTCTGGACTTTGAGGCCCCCTCCTCTTTTTCAGGGGGGGGGGGGTGGCTACTATATAAACAAATGGAGATCCCATTGCCATAATCGTGCTACCTGCCAATTTTGTTGAAAATCTGTCAAGGATTTCATCAAGAAAATCTAAATGGTGGAAGTTCATGGGCAGTTTTGATATGGAGTTTATCTACTATCTTTATACACAATATCGCTGAAGTAAATGATTTGCACATTTCCCGGCATCATGTTTGCACATTTCCCGTTGATGAAATTTGCACATTTCCCGGCGAGACGTTTGCACATTTCCCGGCGTTTGCACATTTCCTGGCAAGACGTTTGCACATTTCCCGGCGTTTGCACATTTCCCGGCGAGACGTTTGCACAATTAGCGGCGTTTGCACTCCCGGCGTTTGCACATTTCCCGGCTCCACAGACCCCACCATTATGTAGGTTTTTATTCAGTTATAAAAATACTTGATTAAATAATCACATACAAAGTTTTGAAATCATGACATTGACACACATATTGGCAAGTGTATTATGATTACTTTTAACATCTAATTTGATAAATAAGTTTCTTGATCTTGCTCGACCCTTCTTTGACACGATATCCATGCTAGCGAAGTGAGTGTTTCCCTTATATATTACCTGTTTCTTTGAATATTTGACAGTTCTAGATGAACCAGAATATACACCTTTTTCTAGAGGAGTACAACAACTATAATAGAATTTAAAATGTCAATTAACTCCCACCCATGCACCACTAAATTGGCGGTTAAGAAGATGGGCCACCATTTCTTTCTATTTTTTACAATAGGCCTTACATTTTGCTAATTTTATTGGAAGCTGAGACATTTTCCCAAACACGATGCCTTTTTGTATTAACTTCAAAGGGCATCTTCAACCAAGCCAGTGGAACTATTTAAAATTGTCTGGTTTGCTTTAAGTGTCAACAGGTGTAAAAATGGAGTCTACTACACAGTCAATTTTCTTCTTTGCTAAAAAATAAACAGGATGTCCCTATGTTTTGACCAAGTGCGATTTGACATGTATGATAGTTTGAATTTGACGTTCTTTTTCTGTCATATTGATATATTCCAGATTATATTTCCTCTTTGATTGATGTTTTCATGCTTCCAAGGTTTTTTTTTTTTTCATAATTGTATAAGGGACTCTTCACCTTAACTGACATTCTTTGCTCTGCAAGGTTGACACAGCCACCTGTTTCTCATGATGCCTCTGTTGCTTGAGTAACCGTAAAATGTAAAGTTATGATTTGACAAACATAGCAAATTGTTGTAAATGAACTGATAAAATGTTCTCAAAATTGCCTGTGTATCATATCTCCTGTATCCCAACATGGTCAGTTATGGCAGACGTGTTGTTTGGCTTGCGGATGCCCTCTGTGATCGTGTGTATGATTGTCCATCCAATTTTTGGCAATCCTTTTTGTGTTCGTCAATTCGGGTACTTAATTTGCGACTGGTTTCCCCGATATATTTGGCTTGGCAAGAACCTAAAGGGACTACGTACACTCCTTGTGCTTTGTCCATTTCTTTGATTTTGTCCTTTGGATGAGTCAGTATGTCTCACTAAGCTTGTTGCATGGCTTCATTGCTGCAGAGATACCACGTTTCTTGAAAATCCTGCTGATTGCCTCTGATAAGCCTTTGATGTATGGGATGACTACCGGATACTTCTTGTGAGTGGTCCTTTTGAACGTCCATCGGGGATAGCCACATTGCGACAAAACAGTAGAAATGGTGGTGGCCTCTTCCTCCTCCCAATCGTACACACGATCACAGAGCGCATCCGCAAGCCAAACATCAAGTCTGCCATAACTGACCATGCTGGGAGGGAAAAGACGTCATCAACTGGGAGGGGTTGCGGTAAGTAGAGGGAGATAGCTAGGACCTGAACAAACGCATCAGGGAGGCCATTTTGATTAAAAGAACCCCCACACCATGAACCTGGAAGGGGATGCATGCCAGCTGTCTGACATTTACGATGGCGCTATCACGCGGATGTCACATCTGGGTGATTGCTGATTGGCGCCAAATCATGAGTTGCCGTTTAGCCATCGTTTGAGAAAGATGACAGTCCGTCATCGAAACTGTCACAGGTAAATACAACTTTTGGATGTGTTTAGAGAACTTTTTACCTACAGTATATTGCTTTATTTCTATTTTCTTTAACAGGAATATCCACCACAGAACACGTGGTATTTTGCTACCCTCGTTATAGACTCCATTATTGAGTTGAAGAGGCTGTAACTTTTCAAGAAAATAGAGCCTGGATTCCAAAGGTGTTCCATTGTGAAACTTCGTAGACATAAGGAGTGCGCGAGCGGTGTGCACACGCGCGGATTGTCTATAACGTGTAATTTCAGGCATCAAAATTCGTATTCTGATGCGATATGTTAAAATATGTCATATTTCTTGTTGAGGGCACGGGAGGGGGCGAAGCGATTTGAAAAGTAGATACATGCTCTTTCTTTTCATGTGAAGATTTTTTCCGTAGGGTATTTATCTTCACTGCTTTTCAAGTTTTAATTTGGTTAGGCATTTCCACTTCTTGTGAAAAGTCTATGGAAAATGACAAAATTTCCACGACTTCGTACGTACTCACTGGTTATCAACATCCATCAAACTAGAACGATATATCGTATCAAATTGGGGCGAAGTGTTTTGGATAGTGCGGGCTGTAATTTCCATGACTATATAAAACTCATTGCTATTGGTTATTTAGCTCCGCTGCTTTCTTTGAATAAAACTACTTATCAATTGGAAAAAAATGTTTCAAAAGTAGGAAACCCAGTGATGACGTAATGGTCGATACTATTCATCGCATAGGGAGATGAAACGGATGTACGTGGTATGTACGTAGTGTCCATTGTCTCATTTCCCACGCAAGAAGCTGGATTGTGACAACGGTGATTTTCCCAAGGTATTTTGAAGAGGAATCCGCCTGTTTTGTTAAAAAAAAAAAAAAAAAAAAACTCATTACAACGGCCATGAAGGTGGTTAAAATGATCAGGTATGCTTTAGGATTGGTGAAAGCATACATAATTTCATGAAAAAAATGTCTGCATAGCCAGAATATGGGGTAATCGATGAGGTCTTTAGGCACCCCAAAAATCAACGATCGTTTCGCTGCATTAAGTTGTATCTTTGGTCAAAAAGTATTTTTTTGATATGTGAAAGAGATGTATTTGAGTAATCTGTTGCACCAACAATCAGAAAAAAAAAGATGTTACATATAAATGAAGAAAAAGTATATTTTGACATGGAAAATAAGAACTAAATCAGTGAGTCTGAAAGGAAAGACTATCAACTTTCTTTTGTTCTCAGGAACCAGCAAGGGATTAAGGAACCAGCAAGAGATTAGGCAGCCTGGGAACAATAGCAAAGTTATAGTCTTCTTTTCAGACCCATTGGCTTTAGTGGTATGTTTATAACTTTAAATGTATTTTTCATTGCTAATATTGAACATTTTTTTCTGATTCTTGGTGTAATAGGTTACTGAAATGTAGCTCTTACACATAACAAAAATATTTTTTGGCCAAAGATACACTTTAAGTCCCACATGTACAAAGTTGCGAAAGGTTAGGTACAGTATACGCGGCTTCGACTCTGAACTGTGTTCTGTGGCAGTGCCTAGCCTGCCTGTGTAATCCTTGGGTTTCAGGAAGCATTTTGTCCAACAAATCTGTCGGCCAAATTTGCTCTCAGGCTCAGATACAAGGATTTCCGTAGTTTTTAAACAGTTCGTCAGAAAAATATCCGACCAAATCGCTTCATGAAATCCCCCCCCCCCCCCGCAATGCAGCGAACCCCTATTTTGATAATGGGAACGCCCGGTCTTTTTGATATCTCCGTTCAAGCGTGACCTGAGTAAACAACGTGACCCGGTGACCTGAACGTGCACTTGTGTCCAAAACAGGGCCGGTGTCACAGGCGATCCGTTCCGGCCAGTCGATAAGTTCCGCCGGAACTTATCGGCGGACTTTGGCCGGTATATCAGATCCCCCAGATCCAATCGGCGGGATTTTTGCCTCACCGCCGATAAGATCCCCCACCGCCGATTCGATCCGGGTCTCTTCCGTATACAATGTATACAAAGTGGTAATGGGGAAACACCCCTTCAGTAAAATGTACTCTTCCAGTCTCCCTCTACAGCCAATGAACTTCTCCAAATCTCTCTGACCAGCCAACCGAACGAAGTTGCCAATTTGAAACCCGGACTACAAAGCGATTCCTTCCCCCCCCCCCCCTTCCTCATCTCTTTCGTCGTCATGGTGGCCATGGTGCAGTCACAGAACTCTGCTCTGTAGAGTTCTGCACGATGTGACGTTGGTCATGCCAACCTCTCTCTGATTTGAATAATTTTGAACAGAATAACCGAATGAGTTACTGTAATTGGGATGCTCGGCATGCTTCAAGTTAACTACTGTAATACAAGAAGCTTCATATTAAACATACTATGAGCTCAAATAGTCCACCTTAATTTTAATGTCTATTTTCAGGGCACAGAGTCTAATCATTTTAGTGCGATATAACGACCAATATGATCGCCAACGTCATACATGCATGTTCGTTTGGTTCATTATTTTTTCAGTTGTAACAACTAAAGATGACGGGATGAATTTTGTTTTTGTGTGTTCAGTATTATATCTTGTGTCCGTGTGCATGTGCATATGAATGTGTGTGTGCATGTGTGTGTGTGTGTTTTTCTCTTTTGGGGAGGCGGTCTATCAATACACAGAGATTACTTCAAACAGGCAAGGTATTCTAAAGAGATACAGTATAGTTTTGGTTGAGATGGGCGATTGAAAATTTAACGTTTTGCAAGATAATTAGAAAGCACATTTGAAATAGAGAGCATACGATTCTAAGAGAAATTGAAAGTACATCATACAAAATCGGTTTGGACTGAAGAAAGAAAATGTGTAGTGGGCAGATAAGGTGGGTCCATCCTTTAATTTGGGTCTCTTTGTTTATACAGTGCGTATAAAAAAAAAACACGCAACAAGATTTGATTTCAAATTTGTGAAGATTGTGTTAACTTTACACCAAAGTGAGCAGCAACATCTTAAAACCATATAATACTCCTCTTCAAAATGATATTTATGCATACACGGTCATGGATGGCTAAGTAATCATTCTTTTTAGACAATGGGTAAATTGGACTTGGGACCAAGTTTAGACACTGCAAGAATCAATGCACCTTATCAGAAATTAACTTAACAAATAATAAAATTAATAATCACAACTTACCATTGTTTTTTTTTTCGAATATCTCTTTTTAACATTACATCCCATGCCCCTGAACACGGCCGTCATTCCGTCGCCGGTCACACGAACCGACGAATCACTCGATTTTGGGTCAAATTTTCGATTTTGAGATTTTCAATCATTTCGATAGTAGACATTCCATACTACATCTTCTGAAATTCTCAGTGTGTAATTCGGTGTAATTTTTACGTAGTTATCACTTTTGTAGAAGTTTGTAATTCCATTTGTGAAAATTATTTGTTTTCCCCATAGACGCATGTGTTAAACAATCAGGCGATTCGACGGTTCGGTGACCGCGCGTACTAGAAAACTAGTACGCGCGGTCACCGAACCGACGAATCAGTGCGCATTGACTTGCGTGTTGTTTTTGAGATTCAACAGTTCATTGACCGCGCGCACAGTGCGCGTACTATGTAATACATGTGTTGACAATGACAACGCTCAATGTACATGTACATATGGACACAGATGGAAAATGACAACATTCTTTGCAGGCCGAAAATACATGCATGCAGCTCTTTGACGATTTCCCGCTTATTTGTTAACAATACAATTCGATAAAAACTTCACAAGTTAGAGCAAGAATTGAAGTCTGGTGTACTACAAAAATAATTGGAAATTATAGACATGAAAGTGTAGCAACCATAAGTTTACCGAAACTTACGTCAAAGGGAAGACACGGCCACACAAGCATTACAATTAGTGTAGTAATAAAGCCTGCAGTGCGCGCAAAGATAAGGGCGCGAATCAAATGCATAATGAGCGCCCGCTGTGTGGGCGTGTCTTCCCAGACTACAGTCAAAAATGGGCTAACTTCAAACGCGTTTTTCTCGAATTGTCATTCTTACGCAAACCTGAGGGATTCGTCGGTTCGTGTGACCGGCGACGATTCCTTCCCACACAGAGATTAGCTCTTTTCTACATCTCATTCACAGCTCTGCGAATCATTGTGGCTTGATGGCGTAGAGCTTCAAATTCATCAGTGATTCTTTGTCTCAGAGTTGCAATGTCAGGTTAAGGGATAATGAACACTTGCTCTTGAGATAACCCTAAAGAAAAAAAAAATCGCAAGAAGTATAGATCCAGAGATTCTGGTGGCCAATCCACATCATGATACAAGGCAATCACCCGATTTCCAAATACCTCAGCCAATCTGTTTCTTACTGCAACTAGTCGATGGGCCGGTGCGATATCCTGTGCCCACCATATAGGCGTCTGAACACACCACTTTGTTGCACAGGAAAATTTTCCATTAATTCAGGAATGACATGTTCATTTAAAATTTGTAAGCATCCATTCTCGTTGCGGTTGTTTTAAGAAGAAGGGCCGTAGGTATGTCTCACCAGTCTGAACATTCAAAAAAAAAAAAGTGAATTGAAAAGGATTTATGCTGGTCTCACTAACCGAAACTTGGTCCCAAGTCCAATTTGACCCATTGTCCAAAAAGAATGATTACTCAGCCATCCATGACCGTGTAAGAATAAATAAGATGTTCAGTTCAAATTTCATATTTGCATTTTCTCAATGATGAGATTACAAAATTATTGACAATAAAACAAGAATACCAAATATATACAATCATGTCTTTTGATTGAAGAAGAAGAAAAAAAAAATTCTTGACACGAATGTACATGGTCATATCATATGAAGATGTCACAAATAAGTATCAGATGTATGGGGCCTACATGAAAAGCTTTAACGCTTGTAAAACTGTAGGTTCCCAAATTCATAGGCACATAATTATACGGAGAACGGATATGTTTGTCTTGAGCAACTAAAATTATATCAGTACAAAAATCGATAAAGAATAAAGTAATGAACCACATAGATATCGCACAAACCAGACTGTATACGGATCTCGCTTGTTTGAAAAGAAATGCTATGTATTAAAAAATGTATCGGTACCATTAAATAACTTTAATAACTTGAAGCTGCGGACAATGACAAAAGACTGGGAGTATTAAAAAAAAAAGTTGCTAAACACTTGGAAGTGTGTATGCACTAAGTAATAACTGTTTTAATTTGCGTTTGAAGGTGAATCAAGACAAAGAAGAAGTAATATCTTGAGGGCGGTCATTCCAATATCTGGGTCCAGTAAATATAATTGTTTTCTTTGCAAAAATAGTGCGAGTACGGGGAAGGTGATAGGCGTCACTCTGGCAAGTGGGATAACAGTGGATAGAGCGATTCCTTTTGAACATGATATGTGGATAAAACAGATGGTAATTCGTTAGTTGTTAGTTTATACATAAAAATTCCGAGATTGTAATAAAATAGGTCTGGAATTTTCAGAATTCTGTTTCGATGAAAAAACAGTTGGTATGAGCTAAATATCCGGCGTGGTTTATGATTCTTATTGCATGCTTTTGAATACGGAGAAGGGAATCTAATAATGAGTGAATTGCATTTCCCCACACCATTAGAAATGGAGAAATTGGATGTCATTGGAAAGAGGAGATATATGGCTTTATGATGTTGCTACTTACTTTGGAGTAAAGTAAACACCATCTTCACAAATTCGAAATTAAATCTTGTTGCTTTTTTATAGGCACTGTAGCTACATATATCTCAGCAATTTGAAGCTAATTTGTGCAAAATGAACTCTGAATTCTAAAAGAATTGAATGCTGTTTAGTATTGCAGGTTTCTCATTATTTGTTTGTTCTGAACACCATCTTAGATAGTCAATACTGTACCATCCGTTCAATCTTGAATGTCTTCCCTTTTCATGATAGGGACTGCGGCCCGAAAAAATATCTTCTGTTAAAAGGGGATGGCTAGTAACTGATCATTAGGAATCAGTGGGAATGCTGGGGGATGATTGTTCCAATCCTTGGGGGATACATTTAAGAGTACATTTTTTTTTTTGTTCTGTGAAAATTATTTGCTTCATAATGGTCTCATATTCAAGTAATGTGCAGTTTAATGTTTCCGGGTTAGCATGCCTGTACAGTGACGGGGAATTAAACAACACATTACTTGAATATGAGACCGTTCTAAAGCAAATAATTTTCATACAACAATAGATATATTAATGTACTCTTTAATGAATCCCACTAGAATTGGAACAATCATCCCCGAGCATTCCCACTGATTCCCACTGATCAGTTACTAGCCCTCCCCTTGAAAGAAATTAGAGTGCATGCAAAATATGGGGTATCACAAACTCACGTAAATTTTCTGACTTCTAGTGATACCTTAACTTGAATATCCAAACAGTGCACCTATGTCCGAAATCTGGTGTTCCACAAAAAACCAAAAAAGTTACATTTTCTCTTCGTAAACATTACGTTTCATTTACATATGTACATACATTTTTAATGGAAATACATATTACATGCACATGTAAAAGGTGCGAAGCCAATAGTGGCGATGGGATAGACAGAAATTGAAAGAGATAGGAAAATGAAAAACAGCTATAGTAAACTACATGTAACATGAATTGACAGGAAACAGACAGAAATATGGCGTAATGTACCCCAAAATGGAATCTTTATAAATAAAAAGTAAAAAGGGTAAAAGCGGTAGACTAACAAAGAGAGAGAAAAAAAACATAGAATTAAAAATAGAAAATGAAGAAGAGATTGAGAGTGCGAAGGAGAAACGTAAACAAAGGAAAATGTTATTTATCTCGAGTTATAATAACTTTCAATCAACAGCTTAAAATAAAGAAATTTTAATCCATAGATTGTCTCATTATGGCATACGGGAGAAGGCCTTGGAGTGGTTCAGGAGAACCGAAAAACAATATTCTCTGAACGAGAATAACTCAAGTTTCAATTTATCAAATGTGGCGTCCCTCAGGGTAATATAAATTAGGTCTTTTGCTTTTTATAGTTTATCTCAATGACTTCTGCAAATCATCTGACATATTCTCATTTATGCATTTTGATGATGATTCAAATGTTTGATGATGATTCAAATGTTGATGATGATTCAAATTTTCTCAACAAAACCCAGTTACTCTCGTAGACACCGTCAGCTCTGATTTGAAAAAAAGTAACTCAGTGGATAAGATCTTCATAAAACCTTCAGAAAATTAAGTATACACTTTTTAGTGAATCCTTGTAAATATTAAGCACAGAAATTATTTTGGTGATACTCGATTAGATCGTGTATCCTATGTAAAATTTCTTGGTATCAGAGTAGATGAAAAACTTTCATGGAGGCCTCATGTTATTAAAATAAGTAAAATGATTACGCGTAATATTGGTATCGCATTCCAACGTCTTCTTTGTTAACACTGTATTTTCTTTAATAAAATTACCTTATCTCAAATAAAAAATTTTAGCATGGGGCAGCGCCCGTCAAATTTTATTAGATAAATTATTGTTATTGCAAAAAAGTAGGCCCTACTTCGCATTATCTTTGGGGTTTCGCCACTCGGATTCATTATTCATCAAAAATATAAGATTCAAAAAATTAAAGATTTGTTTCTTTTTCAACTGGGTCAATTCATGTTCATCTACAACACAAATGTTCTCCCCAATAGTTTTAATTCAATGTTTCCACGAAATCAATGGTTTCATGATCACCCTATACACCTAGGCGGTCTGAGTCTCATCTATACCCCTTTTGAGAACCTTAAGGTCAAAATACATTTATATACACCGGCTCTAAATTTTGAAATTCCTTAAGTTCTGAAAAAAAAAATCTCCATCATTATACGCTTTAAGCGTTATTTATTTATTTATTTATTTATTTTGGTTAAATTCTGGCTGAGATATTTATTTTTCATTATCTATAATAGGTTACAGCAAATAAAGATTCATCATCGGTAACACCCTAACGCAATGAAAAAAATCACATTATAAAGTAATGAAATTAGGCATTTCATTTCCATAATTTTTCCACAGCTGCATGAAGTCACCAGCTGCTGTCCGAAATACATCCTCAATCATCAGGCAATAATTGAACAAACTGAGGCTGGATAGAACACTGATGGTTCTTTGCTACAATTCCTTTATCCAATATATGTGTGGCGCTCCGACAAAATGAGTCATAAGTCGCACGGGGAGTTTTCCCGTAATGAGCCGAAAATGAAGGGGAAGCACTACTCGGGTCGAAATTTTTTATGACGGATTTTGATTCCTTTATGTTTTATCTGTTTGTACAGAAAATTTCAGCGTGTGAAAATGAGTACAAGTGTCCCAAATCACCGTTTTTCTGAGACAATTTTTTTCGGTTACATTTTTTTCGAACGCTCGCCTTTGCGTTGCGTTTCGCACCTATTGTTCTTGCCAGATCGAGACTCCGCCTCCGTTGCTAGGGTGTATGCTAATGAGGCATTGCTCTTGACCCCTTTGAAGACAAAACAAAGCATGGTGCGCGCGGCGGCGTCGGCGGCGTTGGCGGCCAAGCGGCGAGGGCTATAGAATTACGCAATAATAGTGAGCTGACCAAGGCTATTGATTGCATGACCAGCGAGTTTCGTTTGATACATGCACTCCATTTCAATGAGTGGTGATTGACATGACGCACAAATCGCACTGAAAAAAATAATTCCAACGAACGATCACGCAAAATTTATGATACTTTATCTATGAGCTAATACAATGATCACATATCGAACTCGAAACCTTTTTTATGCGTGTGTGTACTTTTACAACGGTTATTAATTGGCCTCATTAATGAATTTGTTCAAATAATCATAACTTTCATTCCCTGGTATGTGACTTGCTGTTTAAAGTTCATCTCTGGAGATATAGTAGGGTCTAAGTTGTCAATTATTCTCGTTTTTATAAAGTCGACAATTTGTGTGATAATTCGCCAAATGTATGTAATGCGTACTATTATTTCCCTGGTTAATGAAACTTATTGCCTTATTACTTATGATGGTTTGGACCGTGACGGCATGGAGAGAAATAGGAAGACAAACATTATTAATGCCCAGATAGCTCGTGTTCCCTAATTTGGAGGATATTCTGACTCTAGTCATCTCTGTATTTTTTTTAGAAGTAGGACCTATTTGAGAAAGGGACAGAAAGCTGTGTCGCTACTCAAAAGTGTGCTTCTTCATTTTGTTTTGTTTTTTAATCAGAATGTTTGTAATGAAAGCTGTTTGCCGTGTATTGCGTGTAGCTGACATGTGAGAGGTCAAGTCTGCAAAGAATTGGGACAATTGGGTTGGCTAACAGCTTTGCCAAGTAGCAGCGCTAATTGCCCATTGAATTGCGTATTCTGAGGAATTTCGAATGAAAGAACTCGGACGGCAATGTTCACGCCTTGTATCCGAGTAAACCCCGCATCAACGAAGCCTTAAACAATGAAAGGTAAACTTCCTGCTATCAAGGGGTGGATAATCACGCAACCAGTATTCTTTCTTCGCCATTGATAGCAGAATCAATGACGGAATGGAGCAACAGTGTTGGAGGATCGGCATTATGTCTGCTAATTTGTAAAGGAATTTTCAGTCTCCTTTTGTGTTCAGAACCACAGTCAGTGACGCTAACTTACTCTATCTCCTACAAGCTATCGTTACCATCTTAAAACGTGAATTTTATGAAAGGCTAAAAGTGATCACGGAATCAGTTCTTCCGCGTGACACATGCAGGCTTTTATAATAGCATACCAAGCTTAAATCGTTTACCTGTATAGAAAGGGCGGGGATACACACTTATCGCAATCATCCGGATTTGAGAGTGATACACTCTACTACTTTTCTTCATCTTTCCCCCGACAAAGACCATGGTAATTCAAAACAAACAAACAAACAAACAAACAAACAAACAAACAAGCAGTTGATTTATATCACAACGTAGAGATTTTTTTTGTGTTTCATGTATGTATAGGTCATCTCTTGATGTATAGTAGGCATTTGTTGTCGTTTTTACAGCGTTTCCTAATAAATGCCTATAGCGAAAACCCAACAAAACTTCTATCAAGGAGGGAAGGGAACTTAAATTTAAATATCACATAGTTTACAGAAATCAGACATGTAAATAAGGCAATCATATACATCCGCACGGCCGATTGTAATCTCTTACTATGATTATCAAACATGATCGCCTGCATTTACGTGCTTTTTTCTAATTTCTTGAACTTTGCCTCATTTTCTCTCTTTTTTTAAACAATTGCTCGAAACATTTAACAATCGTAACACAGTCTGCTATCCCACAACATAATATTCCATTTGATTTGTCACTTATTGTTGG
Organism: Diadema setosum; assembly: GCF_964275005.1. Lineage (NCBI taxonomy): Eukaryota > Metazoa > Echinodermata > Echinoidea > Diadematoida > Diadematidae > Diadema > Diadema setosum. The sequence continues at coordinate 36,228,916 of NC_092703.1, forward strand.
TCGGGTGACGCCAAATGTTGGAATCTCGAGCGATGATACACGGCATTTTGTTTGTTGGTTTTCTTCTCATCGCTCAAAAGAATTTTGACTACGATTACAAGACATAACTGATGGTTTACAGAAGTGATCATCAATTCAGTAAGGATTAGTCAAGTCATGAATTCACTTTACCCATCATGACTGTCTAATCGAACTACGACATTGTTTGGGTAACCGCGCCTTTTTATTCTCACAGTTCAAACTAATTCTTGACATAATCAAAACAAATAATTCTTTATCAAATTTCTCAAAATACTCAATAGACGGCCTAAGTCAAAACTTTCTACAAAGATTGCCTATACGGCAATCTTTACTAGCCTAAACAAGTTTTCTAGAGCTATCAGTTCCCCCTACGACAATGACTTCGATCGCATTTTGAACTTGTATCGAACTAATTTCAAAACAGCTATTACCTTTGTAGTTCGATTAATAAATCAGTCTTTTGAATTCATAACCAACATTCGTAATCGTAACAATACAGTAACATAGTACTGCATGTCAATAAAAGTTGAAAATGTAAATGCTATAATAGCAGCGCAAAAAAAAATGAGTAACGATTATCTTCATACATTCTAATTCCTAGTGATGTCGCTACGAAAATGACACATGGTTTGGTTCAAACAAATAAAAGTAAAAAGGAATGGGATATACTTCTAATGATAGTACCATGCCGTACAATGCATTTCACTGTATTTTGTAACATTTGGTTACGTTTCTGTGCGCTTTACGTATACAGAAAATAAAAGGCAGATTGGTGCTATTAACATGCTAACACGCAACGCATTCAAAATGTTTTTTGAAATACACCGCATACAATATAATGTTTTAGTATACGGTTTGAAACTTTGAATTTGCGAGTCCTTTATGAAATTATGAGCAGGGTTATTACATTATCAAGCAAAAATTATTTAGGGATTTGGATTTGCGCAGGAGACTAACAGTGCTATATATGGCGATCGTTCGCAACAGAGACAATCCTCTTCAATAGATATACAATGTAATTCTGTTTTCATGAATTGAAAGAGAAACGAAAAGAAGTCAACTTTTTAACTTCATTTAGCTTTCTCACCAATTGAACTTGATTTGATCTGCCATGCATGATATCGCTGTGTGCTCTATTAATTATATTAAATCATTTAATCGGCGTGCTTGTTTTTTATGCAGAATATCACAGGTAAGTTTAATTCATTGAAGTTCATAATGTTTGTACATATGGCGTGTTCGTTGTTTTCTATTTTCATTTTTATAATATATCACGTGTCCATTATCTGATTCTGACCACGAAAATATGGCGACTGTTTAAATGCGGAGCATGTACTGGAAAACTGTAATGTCTCCTGCCAGTATAGACAAACTAATTTCTAGTCTATCCCCGCTTAAAATTGAAATGAAATTGAACAAAAAACAAAAAACAAAACGAAGTTCGACTTTCAGCAGATTTCAACCGTTTTGTATAGTGCCTGATTCATGTAATGGACACAATTCTTTAGCACATAAGCAATCACACAACTTTCGTGAATAGATGTGTCTTAATGATTGCATCTCATGGAAGAAAACTCGTCTCCTTGCCTGAATTTTAGCTTCTTCCTGTTCAAGCTCGCGTGAAAGAAATAGTTGAACATCAATCGCAATCATTAAGAGAGGCACATCCTTAGAAATAAGCACAGGAGTACTGAGACACACTACGAAATAAAAACGGGCCTTTTATCGCTATTGACAACGCATGACATTGAAGTGCTTTTTTTTTTCCTTGGGGAGGGGGGTAATACAATTGATTATTCTGAAGGTTCGTTAATCACACAATGAAATATGGTTTGCTATTAGCTTAGGTTCGTTTACAAGAAAATTAAATGCGGTTCCTTTCCGGTAGTTCCTTTACCCGAAAGTAATCAAGCAATCATTTTTTTTTTTCTGATAAGGTTTGTGAATACAAAACGAAGTGAAGAAGGCCTAAGTATTAATTCCGAATATTTTTCAGTATTATCATTTATGATCCACTTCTCAAACGCAGAAAGATTGTAACTGCACATGTGATGTAAAAAAAAAAAAAAATCCGCTTAAGCTACAAGTTAATTGTTTTTTATATGCTATGCTATTAGAAAAGTGACTGAGAATCATTGTAAACCCAACGTGAAGCTGTCAAGCCTACATCAACCTTTGCTTCTGATACTTCTGATACTTCTGATAAGCGATAATTTTTGTGCACGCAACGCCTATAAAGGAAATGTGCCTTTAATATGGCGGGAATTCATAATGTTACGGCTGTATACAGCTGCAGCAGAAAAGACGCGAAAGCAGTTTTTGATGCTCTGCAACATTACGACCACGTGCGTAATTTGAGGGTTTTAAGTACACGCAAAGAACACGATCTCAAAAGACGACTATCGTTAATCAACTTCATTGACTTTTTCTACCGATGCTGTCTTTTGAACCCCCGCTTAGAATAGGTTCTCAGGTTCTATTTAATAGGTATTGGTACTTGCTAAACGCATCCTCTTTAGTTTCCATTGACAACAACATGGGAGGAGAATGGAAGCGATGAACGCCCTCGCTAAAAGACGCTTCTCGTAAGACGCATTGCGTGCCCGCCTACAATAGGTTCTCAGGTTCTATTTAGGTATTGGTACTTGCTAAACGCATCCTCTTTAGTTTCCATTGACAACAACATGTATGGGAGGAGAATGGAAGCGATCAACGCCCTCGCTAAAAGACGCTTCTCGTAAGACGCACTGCGTGCCTTCTTTTCTTTCTACTGTTTCCTATTGTTTGTGAGTTAAAAATTGCGGCAAACCACAACGCAGCCGACACACAACGCGTACCGACTCATTCATGCGGCGGCAGCGGCACGGACACAAACGCGCCGAAGTTTACATTCGGGCTGCCGTATTGGTCAGAATCGTTAATGATAGACCTGTCCTGCGATTGGTTGATTATCTTACATACCCAAGCTATCGCCTTATACGGTAGTGCGTGCGATGGAGCGTAAACGCCGTCGCTAAGCAGGACAGTTGTATTGTTTCGTCCCGTGAAAGAAACAGGTTGTGAGCATGAACATAGCCTGAACTTTGAGAGCGATTTTCTCCGTTATTTAGAAAATCAACTGACATAACAAACGTGGTTAATATTCGTTTTTATGATCTATAGGGATGTCGAAATGAGTTGTATTACATATCAGTGTAAAGCTTAGAGTCTGTAGAATTCACTTATAGGCATAACTACGATTTCATTTTTTGCGACTTTTGACTCATTCCGACGGAGCGCCACACATATTGTCATGTATAACTTGATTTGTTTTTATGGCAATCTTACACAAAAGGACAAGGCTATAGAATCGATAGACCGCGAAAGTGGCAAAATATCATTGGGTTGGAATTGCCAGTGGTACAGGATTTACACGTGGAAATAATGATGGTCAAGGTAAACAAGATAATGACCGATTTAACACACCGTCTGTACGGTTACTATTGCCTGTACTGTCAGGCATCAGACTCTGTCCTCCTCGCACAAAGCGTACCTGTTTTAGAAGTGCTTTTGTCCCGGATTCCATTCACACGTATAATGCCAGAGTAATTAGATAAGTTGTAATGATTAATTTTTGGTGTATTTATTATTATCATTTATGCTCCCGCATATCCATAGAGTATAAGAAGGTATACAGGGATTGTGTGTGGTTGGTCGGGCGGTCCGTCGCAAAGTTTACGTCGCGAACTTTTCTAGAGCTCTGAATTAATTCTGATGAAATCTGGGGTATATGGTGATATTGAGTGATTATCTTTATACTGTTGAAGTAATTGAGTTCAAATTTGGTGATGATGAAAGTGAGGTGTAGATTTGTACGATATATGTTTCTCGTGTGTGTTTGATAGAGAAAGCATTGTTATGGTAATCTTATTTTTTTTTCATTCCCACAGTATTTAAGCTATGCAATTTTAAATTTGCAATATGTAATCATTTACAGGTGTACATGCAAGACACATTTGGTGTTATTTTGATAAGGCGCTGCCATGGTAATTATTATTATTACTATTATCATTATTATTATATATATATATATATATATATATAATATATATATATATATATATACATATTGGAATTTTTTTTTTTTGGAGTGAATTATACAAATATATTGGGATATGTGGTGATATAATTGTTTGGTGTATAATGATGATGTATGAAAGGATATTATCAAATACATTTACGAGTGGAATAATCATATGAAAGTGATATGCAGCTGCATATTAATAGTTTTTCTATACATGTAGTTGTAAATGTCGGGTTAATGTATTATGTTATTATGGTGCATACGTTACTGTATGTTAATGTGAGTGAGTTTCATTTTGTAGTCTATGCCATGTCTGATTGTGGTGTACCTGTAATGTATTGAATGTTAATTTTGTTCGATATCTAAAGTATAAAAATTTCCAGAGTGGACAATTTGAGTAATCAATCAATAAATCTCTTCTTCCGTTTATCCTGTTCAGCGTGTAGGCATTCTCTCTCTCTCTTTCTCTCCTTCTTCCTTTAATTTTGTTTTTGCTCTAATCCCTTCATTCGTATATTCCCCTCAGTTTAGTCATGTCTCGTTGTTGTGTCTCTTTGTTTGTTTCATTTTGTCTTATATTTTTTTTTTGCATTATGCATAATTACGTATACTTGTAATTATAATAAGTATTTTTAAAGATATTTTAGAGTGGTCTAAAATCTACAGTTGCAAGCAATGCTCCTGGTCAGAGAAGAAGAGAGGAAGAGACGACAAGTGTATGCAGGGTAGTTCTCATTTTTACCCTGCAAACATAACTTTGTAATTCCAGTATGTGTGCATATCTTTGTTAGTTTGTTAATTACCATTGAATGTCATACTTTGTAATGTATGTTTGCTTATGATTGCATTTTTGATACTTTGTGTTATGTTTTGTTGAAGAAAAATGAGAATAAAATAAATAAATGAAATGAAATCCACATGGATAGCTCCATTTTAGTCCCCTGCATACACATTAACAATTTGTTTGCAGACTACTAGACCAACATTCTTTTTTGTTTTGAAGTACAGCTGAACAATAATGTTCTTATCAGAACAAAGCTCACCGAAAAAAACAACAACATGTTTATCCTTGCTGTACCCTACCAGCAAAACCTCCCTCTCTCCTCCTTCCCACTTCAAGCAGTCTCTTATAAATGTAGGACCTATAACTATAGTATTATCATGCTCTTTTGTTGAACTGTTTTTTGAAGTTTTGTCTTTAAATAAAGGCTAATCGCACACTGTCTGTGCAACGGCTCCAGATGATCGACTCGTACGTATTTGTGCATGCTACTTAGCTAATACATTGCAAGCCCTACAGTGATTTCATTTCTTCGCGCCACTTGTACGAGGCTATAATATGATTCCTTTAAAGGGAAATTATCAGAAAGTAAAAACAGGTTTGTCCTTGATATCATTTCAAAAATGAAGAAATAGCTTTCTTAGATTTTTGGCTTTGGTATAGGCATCCACAATAAACAGATATTATTTTGTTTTTAATGAGGCCTACTCGCACAACCCGGATAGGATCGGCGGTTGCGGAACGTTTCTGCGTACTGCCTATTGTGCGGTATATTCGTTCCGCGGAACTAATCGACTGGATTCAGCCAGTATATCGGTTCCCCCGGAACCCGGAACGGATCGACTGTGACACCGGTGCAGCGTTTTCAAAAGTGTGGGGGCCCACTTCCGGGTTTCATGAGCTAACAAGCAAAAAAAACAAAACAAAACAAAACAAAACAAAACAAAACAAAAAACCCGGTCCTCAGCTCATCTCTACCCGTCCACTTCCGGCTTTCTTCAGCTGACAAGCAAAAAAAAACAAACAAACAAACAAAAAAACAAAACAAAAACGAAGGTCCTCAGGTCTTTCCGGGTCTTTTCACTTGACAAGCAAAAAAAAAAAAAAAAAAAAAAGGTCTTCAGAGAAAAAAACATAACCTCACCGCCGCGATACTTCGAGATCTCTATCTATTTCTATTTAAGTGCCACTGACGTACTTCCGGGTTGAAAAAAAGTGTGGGGGCCCAAAGTGATGACACCTTATGTATTCCTTTGTATGGTGCACAAAAAGTGTGGGGGCGCGAGCCCCCACGGCCCCCACGGCTGCGCCGGCCATGCACAATTGGGGGAAAGTTTTCATAATTGTGTTTGAACCATGAACTTCATGAAAATAGCTATATATGTTATCTAATCTCTTTTATTTTTAAAGCTTGATGTGATGTTGAGCCTAATGAACAGGCACTTTTCGATTCGCATGTTGAGCCAGGCCTCACCGAGGGTTGATGCAATTTTTACGTACTGCGCATGCGTGAGTGTCGACCCTCGGCTCATCACCAAAATTTCGAACGCGTTCACCCCCGTTATCACCGTCCACCCAATTCACTTGCGCCGCGCTTTAACCCACCGTATCTATGACGACACACTCCTCTCGCGATAGACGAAAATCGGGCGAAAGAGCACGATGACTGTATGGAAATCCGTGCTCAGTTCACCCGTTCTCCCATTTCTTTCGAGAGAACGTTGACATTCTAATTACATGAAAGATTACGATCTTGATACGTCACAGCAGTAGCGATGACATACGCACTACAGCCTCTGGTACCTACTCTAGCTGGTACTACAACGATCGATTAGTATCATCGTTTTATCGCTCTTCCACATAATCGGTCATCCATCATGCAACGCTGACAAAGCCGTCGATCGGCGTACTTTTGAATAAAAATTAGTTACTTTTCTTCTGTACTTGGCTATGAAATTTTATGAAACCGTCAGATATGGTCCATCTTGACATTTCTGATTGCCACAAGAAGTTTTCATTGACAAATCAAGGAAGGAAATGGTAGGTGTGCATGGTGTGCATTTCTACAGGATTACCCTTATTTTGCATCTAGTCAAAGACAAAATGAATATCACAATTAAAAAAAAAAACAAGTCACAAATTCCGTGTATATGCACAGGTTGCCTCCTGCACACGCCACTAGAAGTGACGCCCGAAATTGAAATGTTTTTAGCAGCGGGTCAACGTACAGACGTGATGCCTTGACATACGCTTGCGCTCAGCGTCACAACCTTCTCGTTCACCCAATCGAAAACTCCCTAATATCTGAATTACTGAACAGGGGGTGAGACAATAGTTTCGTCGGCCTTATGCCAAAGGGGCACTAATGGTGTACAAATTCTACAGCGTTAAGGGGCTTTTGGTGTAACAGTGGAAGTGGTTTAAGGCCCTTTTTGGCATAAGACCGACGGTTTGTTCCCCTTATATGCAATAAGACAGGCATTATGCTCGTTTTCTTCACAGTTACAAACAAGGAGCAAATTTGGACAGCATTTCAAGGTTTCATTTGTTTTTGTTTGATATTGATACAAAGGTCGACTAAAACGAAAAACCATCAGGCATTCCTCTATTAAATGCACGTTCTGTTCAAGAGATGGTACAGTTTTGGTTGAGATGGAGTTTTAATGTTCCCAACGTTTTTTGATGATGATGTTGATTTTTTTTTTTCTTTAGATAGAGAGAAACTTGTAACGAAATACGAAAGAGCACATATACAATTCTTGGAGGAGTTCAAAATTTGCTTGTTGAAAAATGGTTTAAAATGGCTGAGATATCCAAAACAAAGCGATCCTAATAAATGGTGGAACCTCACCTCAGCCAGTACTAAACCCATCCCTTTCAATTCGCCATGGAAACTGTGTTCATAATTCATTGTCACATTAGTTTTGATGTGCGTTTGTGCGCGAATACATGCAGTAGTCGACCGTGTGTCTGTGCTTGTGCCTACTGCAGTAAAGAATATAGGGCTCACACCTGTAAATATAATGGAATATCCCTGACCGCATTACAAAATCGTACCGTGGATACTAAAATAAATGAAGAAAAAACTGATTAAAAATCAGAAATGCAGTTTGGCAAGAAACTGAATAGCTGCAGATATCGAGTATAAATTCCTCTATAAACTGCATTTTGGTTGGGAGATGTAAGCTTTTCTCATTGAATTCGTTCATTGGGTGCATGTACAGAAAATAAATGTTGTTTGGATGAAAAGACCTCTTAGTCTGGCTTTGCGGACCTTTGGACAGAGTTGAGCTGAAGAAACCCCTTGGAAATTTGATGGATGGAAGGGTATATCTCACTTTTTCAGGTTAGCGAAGATGAAATACCTCATTTCTCCCAGCTATTTTACATATTTCTCTTTGAATTTTGAATTTGAACACACGTCACTATGGGGAAATATTAACCCGTGTGAGTCCTATCATAAGGCCTATAATTACGCATGAAACATGTCAGAGCAAGAAAGGATCACAGTCTGTTTAGTTTGGGGAATACCCATGACGAAACCAGAGATTGCAGTCTGCGATGTTATACCACTGCGTAGCGTACAAGAATAGCAGAACTTGTTCATTGGACGTTTAAATACCCAGTCATTTCTTGTTCTTTTTTTTTTTCTCAGAATGTCACCCCGCAATTTTATATCGGGCAGCTTATAAGACAAGTGAGAGACCACTGTTTGGCTAACAAAGGCTGCATTAGGGACTAGTCAAATCAGACTATATGAGCGTATATTCCTGTATGCGACGCCATTATTCCAGCCGTTGTCCCGTTGCGAATGATGTTTTTCCATCGCACATGAATGTAAATAATAGCGAACTGGTAAAACGCTGATGCAGGTGGAAGGATTCATATCTTTGATACTCGAACATCACCTTGACTGAAATCCAGCTGGTGAGCGATTATCGTTACATCGGTCTTTTTGTGTATATAAGATATGAGTTCACATCGAGGGTTATTGTACGTCATTTGGAATGCTTCGTTTGGGCGTGACATTGACACTTATGCGATGTTCAAGTGTCATCGCAAACGCAAACAGACGAGCCAGCAGACAACAATCGATGCAGAAAAAGTGTCTCTCATGGGACCCTAGCGCATCCATTTGGGCTGTTGAAGTGATTGCAACATCAAGCAAATTACTCAGTAACTGATGCAGAGGTAATTGTAGCACATGTAAGAGACATTTTGTGTTATTTTGATAATGCGCTGTAATGATAGTGGTATATATATATATATATATATATATATATAATCATATTTATATAATATATATTGTTTGGAATCTAGTTGGAGTGAATTATGAAAATATACATTGAGATATGTAGGTGATATATTGTTTGGTGTATAATGATGATGCAGGAAAGGATATTGATAAATATATTTATGAGTTGAATAATTGTATAAAAGTGATATATATTAATAGTTTTTGTATAGTTGTAAATGTCGGGTTAATGTATTACGTTGTTATCGTGCATATGTTTACGAGATAGTTTCATTCGAATTCTGTGAAATGTCTGCGGTGTACCTGTGATGTATTTAATGTTTATTTTGTTGTGATATCCAATGTACAAAGAATTTCCAGAGTGGACAATAAAGTTATTAATCAATCAATCAATCAATCAATCAAAACTGGGAAATCATTTAACGGTAGGGAGATTTTTTATGTTTATGTTGGTCATCGTGCGATATCATGCATACTTTTGGTAGATTTTTTAATGATTTTGCAACTCTGAATTATTCTTGGAAATGGAATGGAAATATTGTTTTACTGAGGAATGTGAAATATGAATGAAGTAGAATTATATCAACATAGTTTTTGCGCTCATTAAATAAATGACTGACTGATTGATTGATTGATTGATAACGATGATGATGATCATCATCATCATTAAAATGTACCCACACAATCCCAATATTGCATTAACTATAAATTATCAATTATGATCCTGTCCTTTACTACGAAATTAAATTATTAATATGCGTAGGGAGCGCTGTAGAATACACATATTTATAATGTAAGAGAAAGTTCTCTTTCTGATAACCCAGGACGTGTAGCTCCATTCTCTTATTGCAGGCTATAACTGCTGGCATAGTTGATAATCTATTGCGAATACCTTTAACAATACCCTCTAAAGTCATTCCAGAATCATCATTTACTTCACTTATTTGTGTGACATGTGGGGAGGTTTTAAGATTTAGAAAAGAAATAAATGTGTTCGAATGTACTTCAACTAAACAAATCAATATCCTGGAACAGCTCAATTTCATGTTTTGATCGTAACCTTTGGGTTTTGTGTTATGTCTGTCAGAGGGTTCTAGTAGGGCAATTACCACCTGGACCCTAACCCTAACCCTAATCTGAACCTAATCCTAACCCTATCCGAACTCTAACCCTAATCATTACTCTAACCTCTAACCTTATGTAACCAGTGTTTAGCCGGGGAGTAATTGTCCTCGGGAGTGATTGACCTGATACGCTCGCTGTTAAAGGTATGATCGATAAAAATTATTTCCAGTCTAGTTGTTCTTCATGATATTTACAATGATTTTAAATATCATTATGATTTATATAACAATGAAAAGTGTTAAAGCGCCCTACTAATAGGGCATAAAAAGGACAATTGTAACAACTGAAATTAAATAGAATTAAATCAAATAAACGTTGAAGCAAAAAGAAATTGGTTGCTCAAGAAAAGTTGAAATGGATACGAGCAGTGTGAAAAGCTGTCAATCTTTGCGATCTATCTATTGAAATATCTTTAAAAATAGATGACAAATTTATGTTATGAGTAATACGAACAGTAAACTACGATTTTATTCACAAAACGTACCCCACAATGTCAAATATTACCAATAGACATCAATAAATTCCAAAAAAAAATGAATATTTATGTACTAATGTATAAGCTCAAATGTGATGTAATTCCATATAGTTCTAGACTGTTTATTATACCAAACACATTGTAAGGCCTGCCTTTGTATCTTTGCAGGTGTGATAGGACTCTATCAAACAATAACTGATCATTTTCTATCCGTCTTATTTCCTTGAAGAACCTTTATTTATTATGAATATGAACAAGAAAGAGTTGAAACCTGAGTAATAGATTAAATATAGCATAAGGAAATTTCAGAGATCAGGCTAGGTTTACATGTAAATTTATGAACCTCGAATATCTCTAATCATTTCCAAGCCCTCGCTCTCTCAAAGTCAAAGACTATCATTAATGTCAGCATTTTGTGCGTTTGTGTGCGAATATGCTGTATTGTACAGTCACTGATAGACGACCGTGTGTTGCTTGCGTCTACTGCGGTGAAGGAAATAACACGTCGCAGTCTGTGTCGATGGGGAATACCCACAAAGGAAACGATCGAACTACAGCCCCAGCAGAGATAATGATTGCAGTCTGAAAGGTATACAAATGGTAATGATAACTAAGAAAACGAACCACTGCCGAATGGTGATTTTTCATTCACTTAATTAATGTTTAAATACGAAATCATATTTTTCTTTTCTCAGAATGTTACCAAGCAATATTTATCGGACAGCTTATAAGTGAGAGACCACTATACGATTAACAATGGCTACATCAGGCACTAGTCAAACCAGACTTAAATAGTGCGTACATTCGTTGGCATGAATTAACCTCTGGCACTCAACATTGTGCCGCCTTTCAACCGTCGTCCCTTCGCGAAGGATATTTTTCAATCGCACATGTAATGCATGTAATGGCGAACTCGTAACATGCTGCTGCAGGTATAAGGATTCTTATTTTTGATACTCGAACATCACCTTGACTGAAATCTGGTAAGCAATTATCGTTACATCGGTCTTTTTGTTTACTTAAGATATGAATTCACATTGTGGCTTCAGGGAGGTGGAAGAGAGACCTCCCTGGCGGCTCATTTTATTGTACTTTATTTGGCATGCTTTGTTTGGGCGTGGTTTTGACTCTTGTACGTATACTATATACTGAGTATATAAATACATTATAAGCAATAAGTAATACACTGTACATAAATAACTGGCAAATCGTTTGTGATTCGATTCAAATACTATGCGAAAAACATACTGGAGATCGCCATCTTAAGCGGAAGCTTGATTTTGATGGCTCTGAGTGGCTTTTTTTTTCAGAAAAAAAAATTAAGAAGGTGTGAACCCTTACTATTCATGAAATGTACATTTACCTTATTCCCTTTTTGTATTTATATGACAATTTGTAGTGTTAAAACCGTATTAGTTGTGTATACAGAATGCTTAAATGTAATGTTTTTCTTTGTATCTATTATGATTATGTTATTATTCTGTTTATTTTGCTGTATAATCTTTGTATATCTGTGTAATTCGACTTTTAGTCGCCGACTCAGATTTCTTGTGAATAAAGACCTTTTAATCAATCAATCAATCAATAAAAGCTGCCAATCTGCGATTTATTTATTAAATTTTTTTTAAGTAGATGATGAATTCATGTTTTGCGTTATATGAATACTTATAATGCGGCTCGTTTGTTTTGGAAAAAAAAAACAACAACTCAATTTCACGACATATGAATCACCATATGCAAAAAAAGGCAAGCTTTAAGACGGTGGTATTAGGATAACATGTTTACAACCTCACGGCCTATATATGCATAAACACATTAATGTATCAGATTGTATACACTCACATTATATACAGGAATGATTCTTTTAATTGCTTGAATGTTCGTAATACGAATTCGGTAGTGAGGTCTATCACTGCAGAGCGATAATCTATGAAAACGACATCTTCGCTGGTATGATAGGATTTTATCAAATATTATAAAATGGGTTCAAGAATGTAGCCAGTTGGAAGCGCTGAAATGAGTCACGTGTGCGTGCATTAATTTCTCAACAACATGCACGGCCTGACGTCACAATGTTTACACTAGCAGTGCGCACTCAATCAGTTGTTACAAGTGCGTCGCGCGCTACTATACGCGCTGTCAATCCTGTAAACAACTTCTAGTTCGGGCTGCCGGCCGGCCTTTCTTGTGTGCATAACATGTGTGGCGTACGTATACTCTTATACCATACGTACAGTACTTTGTATTATATGTGCGGGATTTCCGAGTGCGACGTGCGTAAATGTTTGGGACGAACATCTTCGGACATCTTGGCCCGTATTCTACTGTAGACCAAGGTTTAAACCCATTTTAGACTCACCTATATAGCTAGACCCGAGGTTTAATTTTGTATTCTGCCAGCGAGGTTTAGTTAAACCCAAGTCTATTGCGGGTTTAAATTAAACCCGAAATAGTCTTGGGTCAAGCCACCATGGTGCCCTCTAAGGAAGAAGAAATTCTCCCTCTCTGAGTACTTTTCTCTCCACAAATCCACTTAAATTTGTTATTGGCAGTGTATCAGTCACATGAGCGTGACTTTCTTGGATTTTGAATCGTTTTTACGGGTATGTCGAATAAGGGCATGCTGTATTTTTGCTTGCGACGACTCGTGAAGCACTGTACATAGCGTTACATTACTGTACAGTTTGTGTACGTGTGCGACGTACATCACAGGATACATGGTACCATGTACAACGGTATTATATTCCTGGCTAGCTAGCTTTGAATGCTCAGTGTACCAGCAGAGCCATCGCGCCGCGCCGGCCGGCGGCACGGTTGCTGTGTGCGGTGGATGGGACATGGCTTTTTATGTCGATTGAATCGTGAATTCGGAATGGATTGGCGATTGATCAAACCAGGACTTTGAGGTAGGAAATTGAATAAAAGCTTTTCTCTTAAGATTGTCGGTTAATAAAAATGGAAACCATTCTAAAATTTAGAAATAGATCTAGATACCTACTACTTAGGCCTAGGTTCCTATATCAACCCTGTCTCGATATTACTATAACTTAGAAGTAGATTTTACCTACCGTACCACACTAACCTAACTTTTAATAGATCTAACGTTAGTCCTAACGTTACAATAATGTACTCTATTCGAATAGGTTCTACTAACGTTAGTAGGACCCTACTCCTAGTCCTAACGTTAGTCCTACGATCTAGGTTCTCGATCTTAGTCTGTCTATGTAAAATCGATCTCCGGCTCAACCTACCCTCTAGTCCTACATTGAGTTCTTGGTCTAGTCTTCAGGTTATTTTCATCGTAAAGTCCAGACTAACTACAGGTAGTACTAGGTAGTAGTATTTCTAACATTAAGATCTCGAGTCTCTTCTAAGTGTACAAGTACTAGATCTAACATGTTAGTAGGCATACGTAGTAGGCGTATCTCGTGTGTACACGCGTGTGGCCGGCAAGCTAGCTGCTGTACCGTACGTATCCAGGCAGCCACACTCGTTTGTGCCATTGCATTGGCATTGATTTGTGTGCTGGTACCCTTACCAGTCATCGTTAGACTCGATTTAAACTCGAAATAAACCTCCTCCTGGGTAGGTTTAATTTAAACCCAATTTAGACCACAGCTGGACTTAGTAGAATACAAATTAAACCTGGGTTTAAACCTGGGTCTAAACTGGTGTTTTAAACCCAGGTTTAAACCCCCAAAACCCACCCTAGACCCAGGCGTGGGTTTAAACTCGGGTCTAAGTTTATAGCAGAATACGGGCCCTTGACTCTTGAGCGAGTGCTACATGTAGCTGACTGGTATTGACTCACAAAGGTACGTGAAAAATGCTGTTAGTTTTCGACCCATTTTATAAAACAAATGATGCACAGGATTATTTCGTGGCGTTAGTGGAGATGCAGCTCACTCTCGGGTATTTACAATGTAGTGCAACATGGACTCGGCTTCGCCTCGTGCATGTTTCACAATTGTAAATACCCTCGAGTGCGCTTCATCTCCACTAATGCACTCTATCCTGTGCATCATTTGTATAATAACGTTCGATCACTTTCTTACTGATTATCAGTACGTATTTTCCTAAAGAGCCTCTAATATTGATTATGAATATGTACAGGAAAAAAAGTTAAAAAGGAAGTAGATCAACTATAGCGTAACTCAACTAAAGGGAAAGTTCCACAGATCAGGCTCAGGTGTGCATCTGAATAAATTTATTAATCACCTCAAATATCCTTTATTTTCATGCCCTCACCCTCTTAAATTCAAAGACAAACAAAATAATGTCAGCATGATTTTTTTGTGCGTTTGTGTGCGAATAGCTTGTAGTCTATTGTGTGCTTTAATGCTTGTGCCTGCTTCAATAAAGGAAATGACCTATCACAATCACGGATGAATTATGGCAAAACAAGAAAGGAGCACAGTCTGTTTTGATGCGTTGGGAATACCCATACACGGAGAAAACAAGCTATATAGAGCCTGAAAGATAGGATATCAGTCTGTCGTTCAAAAATAATAATGATAGTAATGAGGGAAACAGACCACTGCGAAGCATGATTGACTTAAAAATAAAGCATAGCAGATATTCTTCACTGGATGTTTATTAATACATAATCATATCTTTTTTTCTCAGAATGTTGTCAAGTAACTTTATATCGGGCAGCTCATAATTGCTAGTGAAAGACAACTATACGATTAACAAAGGCTGCATTATAGAGACTAGTCAAACCAGACTAGGGGCTTGTTAACCTTTGGCACCCAACATCACAATACCTATACCGCCGTCGTGCTGTTGCGAATGATAAAGGGCTCACATGGAATATGCACGGGTAAATATTTCCCCATAGAGACCTGTGCTTAAATTCAAAATTCAAAAAAAAAAAAAAATCTGTAAAGAAGTTGGGAAAAATGAGGTGTTTCATCTTTGGTAACCTAAAAATGTGAGGTATACCCTTTCATCCATCAAATTTCCAATAACACAGTGTTTGTACATACGGATATCATTTCCGTAGTGTCTCTATACTTGTATATGCATGCGCTTTAAGGGAGAGGGATGGAAATGCAAAAAGGAAATGTACTGCATAATGTATATACCATAGATGCATAACCAAACTCATTTAAAATACTTTTTAAGCAGTAATGTCTAGAGAACAGTGGGAGCTTCTTTTTCCACAGTGTGGGAGCAGCATGAGCAAAAGATCGCTCAATAAACTTCGTTGTTATAGCAGGGCATTGGAGAAGATTTCTTTTTTTCTTAGCAGATCTTAGATTACGAGAGGGAGCTTAGATGTTTAAGGACTCGCTGAGATATTCTGGTGCCATTGAGGGCAGGCACTGGTAAGTCAGTAACAGTATCTTAAAAACTATGCGTGATTGGATAGGGCGACAATAATGTAGCTGCTTCAGAATGGGGGGTTATGTGAAAATTCTTCTTCATGCGGATAATCAATCTTGCAGCTGCATTATGAATTGCCTGGAGTTTATGTAGCTGTGAGTCTGAGATATTATACAACAAACTGATACAATGGTCTAGATGACATATAATAAAAACGTGAACAATCTTTATAGGGGTCTTTACATCCAAAAACTGACGAACTTTTCCAAGTTCATATCAAGCAAAGGATGCCGATTTACATTTCTCTGAAACAAATTTATCCTTGACCATATTCTGATCGATTAGCACACCAAGGTTTTTGGCTGTTGTACCAGGAACAATGGTAGCACTGTCAATCTTTATCACAGGAAGTTGCATTCTGCGAAATCGAGATGTAAGATGTAAGATCTCAGTTTTTGTCGAGCCCACTGGAGGTGAGGGGAGACTAAGGGATCGCCTGCGGCGTCTGTCCGTCCGTCGTCTGTCCGTAACGCTAAAAAAAAACTTCAATAACTCTTTACTCTGGGCTTCAATTGCAATCAAACTGCGAGGGAAGAGGGGTCATACAAAGTTCCACATTTTACTATATATGAAAGTCACCTTGAGGTCAAAGGGGTCAATGAACTTTAGGGCCCGGTGTTAAGTTTTTATTGCGCGTTTCTATTATGGGTCATAACTTTTGATCCATAACTCCATTTGTGACCAAACTTGGATGGTAGATGTCCCTTAGGTGTGGATGATCACCACAAGGTCAATGGTCACAAGCATGGGTCAACGAACTTTTAGAGCCCAATGTTAAGTTTTTATGGTGCGTTTCTATTATGGGTCATAACTTAAATTGATCCATAGGTCCGTTTGTGACCAAACTTGGATAGTAGATATCCCTTGGGGAGTGGATGGTCACCACAAGGGCGAGACATTATTTTGGCACTTGCCTTGTTTCATCATTCAGTTTGGATTGACCATTGTTTAATCTTTTCGACACAACATTCTTCTTGAGAAATTGCATTCTGGGGGTTACAAGGTTGATATGAAATATATATCTGTTTGTTATCAGCATAGTAGGTCCCTGACATTCGGTTGGACATTATAATACATGTATCTCCTACGGGAGAAGAATACATGGTAAGCAACATTGGGGCAAGGGTTGTTCTTTAGTTCAAACTCTTCAAGGATTCGCAAAACCAGACTACTAGTTCGTTTTACTGAAAAATAAATAAATAAAAGTAAATCACGTATTTTCTGTACATGCCGCCAATCAAAGTATAGTCCCTCCAAATTCCCTGAGAAAAGCTTTGATTTTCCAACCAAACTGCACTTTGTAGAGAAATTCATACCCAATATCTGCAGCTATCCACTTTCTTTTCTTTTCTTTTTTTTGGCCAAACTATATTTTTGATTTTTTATTATTTTCTGCTTCATTTATTTAAGTATCTTTGGTACGATTTTGTTATTTTATGCGGTCAGGGATATTCCATTATATTTACAGGCGTGAGCCCTATAGTATTAAGGTCGCATTTCTTAAATAATTTGTTAAAATTATAAATGTGTGTGTGTGTGTGTGTTTTTTAAGATAATTTGATGTAATCATTTAGGAAACTGCACATTGAAGGGTTGTAAAGCTTCTCAAAGGGCACTTTGAAAATGATGCACGTTGGGGTTTTCAAAAATAAATCTTCCAGTGTCAATATAGTGCTATATAAGACGAATATATAAATGCAAGCAGTTATCCTTGCATAAGGGGTACCATTATTACCTTATTGTCTACAAAGAACTGCAAAAGACTTTGATTTGTCAAACAGATTAACTTTATGTATTTCAAACTCTTGACTAATTTCAGTGGTAGCCAAAACAAAGAAATACATTAAAATACCACAATTAATCCAACTTGTGGGATAGTGATTACTTTATTTTGATTTTATTTATTTTAATGTTCCACATCTCAAACACAAACAGCACAATACAATCGATTGAACATAAGATTGGACATAGTGTCGTAATTACATAGAATACAAGAGAAGACAATTTTACAAACATGAACTGTGGGGGATCTACTAAAAAGCCGAGCTTGAAATGTATAGGTCCCCGAGGCTGAAAATGTTGGTCTTTTAAAACAAAAACCTAGTACCGAAATCTATGAAAGGAAGGAAAAGGACGTAAATGAAGAAAGCGAAAAGCAGCAAGAGAAACAAATGAAATACATGAGATCATAACGACATTACTCATGAATTCAACAACAAAGATCTACTACCACTAGAACATACGAAAACGTGAAGTTAAGCAGAGTTATGGGGGAATGAGGGAGGGATTTCATTTCATTTCATTTCATTTATTAGGTTTCCACACAAATCATAAAGTGTTGTGTTTACATCATCCAACAATGACAATGTAAAATGAGAAATAAATTATGAGTTATAAGTCAGTATACAGAAAGCATTTACATAGCACATAATCGATTGAAATTTTTTCTCATGGGTACATTCATGACGGATAAATGAAATTGTGTGTGGAGGGAAACTATTATAGACGCAGATGCTTGTAGGAGTAGGTTCCTGGAAAGAAAATCAACACAGGCTGTTACATTCACACACACGCTCTGTACGGACGCAAGTAAACCTGGACATGCGTACGTGCACACACACACACGCAACAAGGAGAAGAGAATGAGAAAGAGGAAGAGGAGGAATCACCAACTAGCAACCGTATAAATGACGGTACCTGCAGCTGCAATTGAAAAAAATAATGAGAGAAAAGAATTGAAAATAAAACCATGTTTAGACCTTTCTACAATCATGCCGAATAATCTCTATCAGTATCAATCATTTCAAATTATCTGGCAAATCATATTAATTCACACTATCACCAGAATATTGCAAAAGAGTTTATATTTAAGCTTACGTTTAAATGAATACCAGACGGGAGTTCGTCGTATTTCACTATCTAAAGTATTCCAAAATTTGGGGCCATTGTAAATATAAATATTCTGTAATATTCGTAATCTAGTTTTCGGCATTTGAAACATATCACTCTTTCGTGTTGGATATCTATGTATTTCTTTATTATACATCAAAATTCCGAAGTCCATCGAATACAAATGATCGATCTTTAATATTTTACTATCTGAAAAGAAGTAATCAGTATGTGTGTTTAAATTACATCCATGAATACATCTTAAAACTTTTTTTTTTGAACAACCAATAACTTTTATATCAATATTCTTCCTAGCTGAGCTTCCCTACGCTAATATTCCATAATTTAGATATGGCAAAATCATAGCTTAATATAACATCAGTGATATTTTGATTGGAAAAAACTGCTTTGATTTATAAATAACACCTGCATTTCTTGAAATCAGTTTATTCAAATAAACAAGATGAGAGTTCCAATCCAAAACAAGGCAAGTGCCATAATGTGTCTCGCCCATTCGCGTACAATTTCTTGTACGCGAATGGGCGAGACATAGGATATAACAGATTTAAAAAAAAAAGAGATAACAGATAAAAAGAGATATGAAAGGGTAAAAATTTATGGCGAAAAAGAAACGTGCCATAAAAACTTAACATTGGGCTCTAAAAGTTTGTTGACCCCTGCTTGTGACCTTTGACCTTGTGGTGACCATCAACTTCCCCAAGGGACATCTACCATCCAAATTTGGTCACAAATGGAGTTTTGGATCAAAACGGACCCATAATAGAAACGCGCCATAAAAACTTAACATTAGGCTCTAAAAATTCATTGACCCCTGCCTGTGAACCTTAACATTGAGGTGACCTTCATGGTAAAATGTTAAACTTTGTATGACCCCTCTTCCCTCGAAGTTTGATTGCAATTGAAGCCCAAAGTGAAGAGTTATTGAATTTTTTTGTAGTGGTACGGACAGACGACGGACGGACGGACGGACGGACGCCGCAGGCGATCCCTTAGTCTCCCCTCACCTCCGGTGGGCTCGACAAAAACCGTCGATAAAAAGCCCCCCAACTTTTGTTGAAAGTACACGACGTATAAGTGTTTTATTAAAAACAATTTGTCCAGAAAAAAGTAAGTGATGAGTTTTCTGTATATTCAACGATAATTTGTTCGCATGAATACAATTGTTCAGAAGACAAATTTCTTTATTGACAGTTTCAAAAATTATTTTGGGGTCTTTATGAGAAAACGAAACAGTCGAATCATCAGCAAATAAAATAAAAGTCAAAAATTTAGAAGAATATGTTATGTCATTGATAAAACAAAGGAAAAGAAGGCGCTCTTATAAAGATCCTTGAGAATATTTTTCAAACGCGACTCATTATCATAAAAACAACCCCCAAAAACATATTGCTGCCTAACAGACAGGTTAAACATTTTAAGGCCTTCCCACATATACCATAATGATTAAATTTGCAGAGAAGAATTTCTTGGTCAATCGTGTCGAAGGCCTTGGAAAAGTCCAGAACCACATTCACAGTATGTTCATGATCATCCATTGCAGAAGCATTTTTTTTTTTCAATGAAATATAACATTGCATGTGAAGTTGACGGTTTCTACGAAAACCGAATTGCGTTTTAAGAAATATATTTTGTTCACTTATAAAATCAACTGCTCTTTTATGAATATTTTTTCAAGTATTTTGGAAAATGATATAAGTAAAGATATTGGCCTGTAAATGAGAAAATTAAAGAATCCCTCTTGGCTATTTTCATTTTTGAGGGTACGATGCCACTATCAACTAACAAATTAAAGATATATACCAAAAAGGATGAATTATTTCCAAAGCAACATCTTTTGATATATTACTCGAAATAATATCAAAACCAAACTACTTTTATTTTTAATTGTTTTATTTCATTCAAAACTTTCTGTTCATTTGTGGGGGTCAAATATAACGTTTCAGAGATTGAATTATGCAGACAAGTATGAAATTGCTTTAGAGGGGGAGCAATTTCTTTGGTAATCATGTAGAAATGCACACCTACCGTTCGCTTCGCCGTTTGTCAATCAAATTTTGTGCAGCTATTGGAGATGCTAAATTGAACCATATCAGATATTTTCATGGAATTAGAAAGCCGAAAAGGGAAGACAAATGAGAAATCGGAGCTGAAAAGTACGTCGGTCGGCGACGTAGTAAGTAGTGCATCGATTTCGCAGAGAACGATGTCAACGATTATAATCGATTCTATTAGTCTCTAATTAGCCACTTAAATCGAACACGACTTGTGCACATGTGTAGGCCCTACTTTCTTTTTCGTATTTTTTTTTTCTCATTGTTTTTATTGCCACTATCTTCACGATCTTGATTATCACTATTCAAATTATTAATACAGATTATTCATACCAGCATTTGAACGTCCTTTCTTTAAAATTGTGGCAAGTATTGATTTTATCATGACAAAAGTTGATATTCTATTTGAATAGTGTTGAAGGGAATAGAATGAGGTTGAAGGAAAAGTGGAAGAAAAAGGTAAGGCTATAGTATTAATTAGGAGGGAGAGGGAGAGAGAGTGAGAGAGAGAAAAGAAGATGAGAAGGAAGTTGATTCAATGGGGATTTGTTTCCAGTATAAATCTACATCTAATAATAAATTATAATGAGAAGAGTGTTAGAAAAAGTGTCTGTAATCATGTATTAATATGTGGAATTCTTATAAAGTGCTCATTCTACCTAAAAATGTACTCATGGCGCTGTGGAAACAGAATATTGAAATTGACATGTAGTAGAAAAGGTCCATTTTATTGTGCAATATTCATGATGGATAATTTTCATCTTTTTTCATATGTATCTTTTATTGTTTTGTACACATACATAATATATCCTTCCATCATTTGGTCAACAAAAATGTTGACAGATATACAGTCACACGCAGGAGAAAATTAACTAAAACGATAAAAAACAGACACATCAAGATCACTTTCTTTCTTCCACTTTTTACTGTCGAGCCGAAGTAATAATTGTGGTTAAACACCAAACAAGCGGCTGTAACACAGACTATAACGATCGATTATCATTCTTATATCGCTCTTCCACATAATCGATCATCCATCATGCTACGCTGACACAGCCGTCGATCGGCGTACTTTTGAGTCAAAATTAGCTACTTTTGTTCTGTAATTGACTATGAAATTTCATGAAACCGTCAGATATGGTCTATCTTGACATTTCTGATTGCCACAAGAAGTTTTCATTGACAAATAACGGAAGGAAATCACTGATATCAGATATAAGTAATACGAGGGTCACAAGGTGATACAATTTTAGAAAATATATCATCAATTAAAGTGAAGGAATGAGTGGTATGTCTAGTCGGTTTGGTAATAAATGGGTGGAAGAAAATGAGAGGACATTAAGTCTATAAAATCATGAAGAAAATTATCTTCACAGTCCAAAAGATAGATATTGAAAATGCCCATGATAAAACATGTTTTTCCTTTGTAATTCCTGACTTGATAAATCATCCTGCACATTATTTAAAAGTTCAATAATAGAAGCATGGGGAGGTTTGTAAATTTTGTCAATGTTTGCTAGCTGCGTGACGTTGTCAAACATCTTAAAGAATAGTGCAAAATAAATATTGGGACTGTCATTGTCTCTAATTCCTGATAAACATT
Organism: Diadema setosum; assembly: GCF_964275005.1. Taxonomy (NCBI): domain Eukaryota; kingdom Metazoa; phylum Echinodermata; class Echinoidea; order Diadematoida; family Diadematidae; genus Diadema; species Diadema setosum. The sequence goes on from NC_092703.1 coordinate 36,251,588, forward strand.
GCAAAAAATAAAACACAATAATTTGCGTTTATATATTCGTCCTTTTGATTAAAATTCACGATTAATGTAGAAACCAATAGAAGCCAAGTTTTCACTGGAATTATCTGGTAGTAGATATAAAGAATGATGATATAGCCATATCGTGTTCTAGCTCCATACCAAGCCTGTTCAAAAGTACAGAATTATTTTTCATGAGCAACGTTGCATCTTCCTTTGTCTACTCTTTTTGTATCGAATACTCCACTGCACTTGGTGTAGTGTGTGTGTGTATAAGTGTGTGTGTGTGTGTGTAGTGCAAAAGTGCAAAAGTCTTGTGCATGCTTAAGTACAAAGCAAAATAAAGATTTTAGTGTAAGTAAATCAAAGCGAGGTCACACGCGGTCGATGTTCAGGTCTGTAAAAAGAGCAACATCTGGTCATAATTATAACGTGTCAGATAATATATTTTATTGTGCACATTACTCTTATGTGATTCCAACTTCCAGCTTGTGTTATGAACTCATATTTTCAAATTCAATTCTCTTAAGACGTCAAAAAGACCCCCTTAAGACTTCTTTCTCTTTTCTAAAACAGTTTTGCTAAAAAAATTGACGTGTAAACGACATGTTTATGATGTTAAAATAGAAATTTCATGTCATTAAGATATCTTCGTATGGTGACCTAGACGTCATACAGTCACAAATATAACGACTTATAAATGTTTTGTACGTCTTACAATTGAGCACAAATGGGAAAATTTGACGTCAGTTTGAGACATCTTTCAGTTTGAGACATCTAAATGACGTCCATTTTCTTTATCTACGTCAAAAAGATGACACATAAACCTGACGTATTTTTGAGGACACGAAATAAATATGCATCTTTTCTACATCTTCATTCATTAGAGCAAAAAAAAAAAAAAAATATGAATTGTGGACCGTAGGACGTCTTTCTGACAGCAGTGTTTACATAAAATTGACGTCATTCTGACGTGTCTCTGCTTTTAAGGAATACGTCGCTATATATGAAGTGATAAATGCATCGAAAATCATCGTTAACTTGACATGATTAATACACTGTTTAAAATGACGTCATAAATACGTCGCAAATAACGCAAATTTAACGTCGTTAATACGTTGTTAACGATATTACGTCAAAACTTCGTCGCAATATTGACGTCAGTTTTATGTTAATGATATGTCAGTAATAGTAAGTAATAAATGCGTTGGTAAACTGACGTAAAGTTTTATGTCATAAGACGGACGCTAACATGACGTGATGAATACATTACAAAAAGACGATAAAATCACGTCATTTTCTGGTCATTTTATGACGTGCGACCAGTTTGCTCAGTTGTGACCAAATTAAGACGTCTTTCTTGACGTCAATCTGCTTTCAGGGTCGCTGTGGCTAAAAGGGGTGAATAAACTTGCGAACAAGGAGGATTTCAGACCCAAGTACTTTGTGGAGTTGTGGGACATTCGTGCATTGGCCACAACAAATCACGATATATTCCCGTGTCTAACATATTGTTCACTGAAATGCAAATCATTCGAATACTGTCTGTTGTTGCCATTACTTTGCTTTGTTACCATCTTAGGATACACAGGTAAGGTAACGGAGATTTAAAGATCATGGACCATTGGAGGATGAACAACTGCATTGATGAATGATATGAATGTGCCAACTCATACTGGTGTGTTCGTGTGTGTACGAAGTGCAGGTGCAATGCAAATGGTCATGGTTACAGTAATTACTTGGGTGCACAGAAGCAGAGCCCTAGCACGCTATACAGCGTGTCCCAGAAAAAGCGAAACCGAGTTTCCATGCACTTTCTTACTATCGAAAGCATACATTTTCTTTATGAGATATACCTCAAAGGAAAGATAAACTTTTCTTCTCTTATTTGATATACAACTTAACGTTCATCGTTTCGATTGTAGGTAATGATATCCCTCTGTCAAAGTCATGTCGCAATCTGGGTGTTATGTTTGACTCTCACATGGCTATGCCTGATCAAATCACCAACATTTCTAAATCAGTCCGTTATCAATTGCGCAATATTGGTTTTATTCGCAAGTATTTGACTCGCTCTGCCACGGAAAAACTTGTTCATGCACTTATTTCTTCACGCCTTGATTTCGGTAATGGTTTGTTTTTCAATCTACCAAACTCACAAATTGCCCAATTACAAAAGCTACAAAATGCCGCTGCATGTATTGTTTCTTTGTCAAGTAAACGCAGTCATATCACACCTATCCTGAAGAGTCTTCATTGGTTGCCTGTACAGGAGCGTATTCAGTTTAAGATACTTATTTTGGTTTATCACGTTATTGAGGGAACAGCTCTTGATTACAATGTTTGTTTGTTTCGTCAATACCAACCTTCCCGAACTCTTCGATCCTCACCTTCAGGTCTCTTACATATTCCGTTTTCTAGGAAATCTTGGGGGGAACGAGCTTTCGCTCACGCTGGACCAACACTGTGGAATTCACTTCCTCGTGAGCTGAAAGACTCAAGCTCTATAACATCTTTCAGGAGTAATTTAAAATCCTATTTGTTTAGCAGTGCATTTTGAAGACAGACTTTCATGTCTTTTTTTTTTCTGCTTCTTCATCTTCTTCTATTACGGTGATGTACTTGTATCTTCAGTCTGTTTGCTTTGATGTACAATTGTAAAGCGCCTTGAGCATTTAATCAAAGTGGAGAACGGCGCTATAGAAATTGTATGTATTCTTATTCTTATTGTTATTATCGTTTATGCATGACTGAGTTAGAACAATGAACAGTGGTGCTACCATATTTTCATTTGCACGCGCAAATGGTGAATTGAAGTGAAATTTTCAGACTTTTAACGTCACGTTTTCGAAAAACAAAGTTCATAACCCAAATATTCATATTTTCTTCTTTCATATGAGACCTTACCCGTCAAATATGAATAACACATGCTTGAGAAAATGTGCATGAAAACATGCTTCATTTCTACCGATTCTACGGCTAGTCGAAAAACAAGCATTCAGCTCTCCCGACTTAGCATTAGACAATAGGTTCATGTGCACCATTGAATTCACACAAAACAACCGCAGTGCTACAGTGAGTGCTGTGGGGGGGGGGGGGTGTTTACAGAGAATGCTGTATGAGACGGAAAGCCCTTTGTTGTCATTTATTTAGAATAATCTATGAGATATAACCAATAATTGAAGACTAATGTCGTGAGTAATCAACATTACAACAATGATACACATTTTGATAATTTTGTACCTCAAACTTATTTAACTGTTTTCATTCCTCTCCGCATTTCCCTCACGCATGGTCAGTCCTTCATCACTGACAGGGTTTTGAAGTTTTTGAAGGGGGAGGTGAAGCAGAAAGAGAGAGTACATCACTTTATTTATCACTGAACTTGCGCTTCTAACATTTCAAAAGTACTAGTGCAGGGCAGAAAGTCGTCTTTTTTTTTTTGAGGGGGGGGGGGGGGGGCTTGGAAGGTTTTTTTTTTTCGGTCCGTGACTCCCACCCCACCTTCCCAAACATTCCGCTGATGAACACCCTTTGCTCTGTAGTTAGCTGCATGGTCAGGCAAGCTCATGATCAACCCTAATAACGACCCTCATAACAACCCTATTCACAACCGAACCGTCTGTAACAATCCTTTTTACCACTCCCTTCATGTTTGTGTAAATTCATTGAAGCATGAAGGCCATTGTTATCTGCAAGTTGGGCAGGTGTCGGGAAAGCTAACTGGCTCCTTATTTTCTATCTATCTCGGTAAAATAGAAGCATATTTTAAAATTAAGTTTTCTCGAGCAGGCGTTGATTATTTTTTATGAATAGGATATCATATAAAAGGAAAAAGAATTATTATTAAGGCTATGATTTTATCTTTTGCAAAAGATTGCTGAAAGAGTCTGAAAACTTCATCCAAAGTCGCTATTTGCTCGTGCAAATGAAAATTTAGTAGCATTACCGTCTATTGTTCTAACTCAGTCATGCACGAATTTCGAACAATGAGTTCTGCATCAAATGAAATTAAGAAGAAAAGTTTATCTTTCCATTGATGTATATCTCCTAAAGAAAATGTGTGATTTCGATAGTAATAAAGTGCATTGAAACCCGATTTCGTTTTTTCTGGGACACGCTGTATAGTTTAAGGTGTAATTTCAACAGGCAAAGTAGAGGGATTGGGGACAAACACGGATTTTTTTTCATATATCATGCTAGTACTAAATGTACTAAACGGTTTCATGTGGAATTGATTATTCATCTGTGAGACGTACTGCATGAAGGAGGCCTACAACAAAAAGTGCTTTGTAATACAAATGATAGACAACTTCATTGGTTCTTTGATTTTTCTGCTTAGGGTCCAATGTGATTCAAAAAATTGTTGTAATACATCATACTTTTTTCCTCTTTGAATTTGTATAAAAAATGTGCCATTGGAAATATAATCTCATTTGAATTGGAATTTGAATTTGGAAACTCAAGCGAGATCTTAAACCGTTGTGCTGCATGGGCGTCACCAGGGGGGTGCGTTGGGTGCGAACGCACCCCCCTTCAGACCCTTAAAAAAAATCAATCACCACTTTTGTCTGCGAGCGACTTCAACGTCGGACGCTAAATAATTATTTTCGTTTTTTATTTTTGTATTTTTTTTCTCTTTTGCACCAGGGACAAAGAAAAAAATAGTGGGCAAAAATTACAACTCGCACCCCGGGCTCTGGAAGCACTGATTTTAACTACTAGTATTCTACAGTGTTTACTATTTATCGACCGTACTGTACAATTTACAAGTATGTAGGGTCTATGTACAGCATGCTACTTCTGACCAATCCATATTGATAATCCGAGCCCAAGTGCGAGCCTTAGCCTCATTTAAAAAAAAGAGGGGCAAATATATCATTTTGCCTACCCCCTCCCATAATTCCCGAGACGAGAAGATTTTCTTGCTTTTTTGACAGAAAAAAAAGTTGCCCCCATAAAAACATTGGAGGGGCAAGCATATTATAATTTTGCCCCCCATAATTAACAATTCCCGAGATGAGAAGATTTTCTTGCTTTTTGACATAAAAAATGTTGCCCTGTGATATCGGAGGGGCAAGCGCACCATTTGCCCCACCCCACATGATTATAATTCCCGAGATGAAAAGATTTTCTTTCTCTTTTGTTAGAAATCTGTCCCATTATTTCATCCAAAGTGTGCACCAGGGGGTAGGTTGCTGAATTTCAGTTCTAACAAAGCAAATTCTCTCTCGTGTGGGAGAGGGGGATACCCCTTCCCCTACCCTCCCCGTTCGGTTAATACACCTATAGACTGACAGATTTACAAATGTTTCATCGAAAGTGTGCCCCAGATCTGTCACTTCACTTCAAAAAATGCAAAAGTTCCGTCATGGGGGTAGGGATACTATCTCCTTTCAATTAACCCTTTCCCGTTGGCGTAGCCAAGGGGGGGGGGGGGGCGATGGGGCAGTCGCCGCCCCCCCCCCCAAGATTTTGATCGGGGATTTGGAAGGCGGAAAAATATAATCGAATATGGGAGAGGTATCTTGCCACCCTCCCATTGCCATGTCCCTTCTATATACTTAGTACACTATTGGGAATGACAATTTCAGAAATTTTTCCACAAAAAGTGTGCTTCATATCGCTTTATTTCAATTCTAAAAACTCTAAAGCTCCGTCGGGCGGGAGGGGGTATGCCCTTTCCACATCCTCCCCCCAAGCTCTACCTCACTATACTTTGTACATACACAGAGATGATGCACACTCGGAATAAGAGCCATTAATACTTCAATGAAAAAAAAATATTTGTTTGAATTATTATTTTTGGGAGGGGGCTGGAAAAAAATTCAAGTATTGCACCAAAAGTTAGCACAAGATCGCTTAATTTCAGGTCTGAAAATACAAAATCACCTTCGTGTGGGAGGAGAAATGCCCCTTATGTACACCCTCGTGTGCATGCCTTTTCTGTTCGATTGCTGAACAGCCAGCTTTCATAATATTCATTGTAGGAATTAATAAAAGAAATTTATTTAGATTATACCATTTTGTAGGCAAATTGTTCAATAATAATCTACATCAAACTATACTGCTACCTTAAACAAGTGGGACTGTTTCAAGTCAATTAAACAAGCAAATACATGCATCAAATTGAACCATTGACAACATCAAAATGCAAAAACTTCTCACCGTTGGAGGGGGGACAACCCCCTCCACCACCCTCCCCCCTCGCTCGCTCCGCTTGCTTGGGCTCGGTCGCGTTCATGACATCAGTGTAAGAATTAATACAAGACGCTTATCTAAATGATATCATATAGGCACGTTGTTCAATAACAATTTCCATCCAAATGTACTGCTACCTTAAACAAGTGGGACTGTTTCAACGCGCAAAAACCTGCATCAAATTGCACCATTTACAACATCAAAAATCAAAAAGTTCTCACCGTTGGAGGGGGACACCCCCTCCCACACCCTCCCACTCGCTTATTCCGCTCGCTCTTGCTTGGTCGCGTTCATGATATCCAGTGTAAATATCAAAACAGGAAGTTTATTTGGATGATACTATTTTATAGACAAATTGTTCAATAAAAACCTACATCAAACTATACTGCCACCTTAAACAAGTGGGACTGTTTCAAGTCGATAATTAAAATAAACAAAAACATGCATCAAATTGCACCATTTATAACATCAAATTGCAAAAAGTTCTCACCGTGGGAGGTTGACACCACCTCCCACACCCTCCCCCTCCCTCACTCCGCTCGCTCTTGCTTGGTCGCGTTTCTTCAGTGTAAATATTAAGACAGGAAATTTATTTAGATGACTAGCTGCCTCGGCGCCTCGCGCCTCGGCGGCGTCCCGTAGCCCTTGTTAGGTATAGTGAGGTGCCCGCACCTCGTCAGGGGCCTGAATACAGTCACCCCTCTTAAAATTGTTTTAAGCACACTAAACAAAAATTTATGACCGGGACTGTGTTCAGTACGCTTGAAACTTGGCAGAGCCACCCAAATCAAGCAAATTGTGGTGAAAACCGAACAGTTTTTCGCGAAAATCTGACATTTTAATCGGAATACGTGTTAGAATGCTATCACCACTGTCCCCGCACGCATCTTTTACGTGTATGTATATGGGAACATCATGGTCACCCGCACACGTCTTTTACGTGCTAAGTCTATGGGAACGCTGGTGACGAGTTGAGGGGCCCCTTCCTTAGCGCACAACTATTCCGCATTGTTCGCGTTTGGCGACGATAGCTGCAAATTTTTGATATTGATCAGTGAACGTGTGATTCCATTGGAATTTTCAGCATTTTTCCTGTATGTGAAGGGGATTTCATAGAATTTCAGTTACGAAATGTGATTCAAATATGAACAAAAATTAACTATGACGAGGTGCGGGTCACCCAAGCATACTGTAGATTTTTTAATAGTTTACGCAATTGTGGGATATGTATTTTGATGACAGTGTCGTTTAACGGTGTATAATTTACATTTGTGTTATTGTTTTGAGCAAGTAGAATTATTGTCTGGGTATAGTATTGAGTAGTTGTTTATAACTGTAAATATTATGGTAGAAATTAGTTTTTATTTTCATTTCTGCATAGAACTTTTTTTGTTTTGTTTTGTATAAGTAGTTATTGTGCAGTTTTTTTTTATATTTATTTTCTATGGCATCTTTTTTGGCATACAGTGGAATTGTATTTTTTTATCTTGTGTAGTATTGAGTAATCTTTATTTATTCTGTTTTCAATTGATTTTAAGAGATATTTTTTGCATATTATTTTGTGTAGTTGAGAATTATCATTGGTAGTTTTATGTAGTTATGTTTGTAACTGTACTTTTTTGCGGTTCTTGTTTTTATTTTTTGGCATACAATTATTTTGGGTAATTTTTAGTAGTCCTTATGTAGTTGTTCATCTGTTGATTTTTCCGTAGATTTTTTTTTTTTTTTTTTTACAATAAAGGGCAGTTCTGATTCACGTGAAATATTACATGTACTTCAAATATTTTCTTGATTCATGTGAAATATTCCACACACTTCAGTTATTTTTTATTCTTATCATACACTCAATTATTTTCATTCATCTATGCATCGTACATTTTTTTTTTTATTTCAATCATCTCCATTTTTTATGGAATAATCAATATATTGGTGATATTATCATGGAGCTCAATAGAAATTGAAATGGTCAAGATCCCATTCATCTTTTTGAATCGCCTGTTGAAAAGATAAATGTACATACCCTACCCATGACTGTGTATGAATTTGAATTAAAAAAAAAAAAAATGTTCACCAAATGTGTAGTTCCCTATAATATATGATAGTTAGAATTTTACTTTCTTTTTCTGTGGTATACAAGTCACCCCTCTTTCATATCATTTTATTTTTTATTTTTTTTTAATTCTTCAAAGGCTTCTTTTTTATAGTTATTTTATAAAATTCCAGTTTGTGTGACTCCTGTGACAGCTAAGACCTGTTTTTGAAGGTACGCATTGAGAAATTGCTAACAGAACTTTTACTGTTTCTAAAAATGACAAACTTTTTAGCAAAAAATTAAAAAGCAGCAAATGTGTTTGATTATATCTAAGTTTGTTAGAAACCCTTATTTTTTTTTAAATAGTATATAAACCCACAGACTACAGTTTTAACCCTTTGAATTTCAAAATAGGGGCTTGTAACTTTTTCCAGAAAAGCCAGGACTAAACAGATTGTAAAGATTTCAATCATTTCAATATTGTTCTTCATGAACTTCTCCAGTCACCAACCCATGTAAACTACATTTACGCCATGGCAACAGGCTATTTATAAGTAGAGGTCTATATGTCATTTATAAACAATCCTATCCCAACCATTACTGTCCATTTACTGCACTGAGAACTACATCCACAAACATGTCATAGAGTCTCACACATGTTTGCGAAGAGATGTTTCGTAACACAAGTTACATTTTGTTTAATCAAAAATAGTCAAGTGGTCACTGTCAGCATAATAAAGTATTGAAAATAGGGTATAGTATCAAGATTGTGTTTCACCTAGCATGCATCAAATCTGACATACAGATTGACATGAAAACCTGTCTGAATGAAGTAATCAAATGTCAAAATTCCAAAACAGTACCCTGTGATCCATGTCACACCACAGAAATGATAATCTGCAAGATGTTAGCTATTTTCAAATCCAATCACAAATTTATTGATTAATTATTTTCCTCCAAATCAGTAAAATGAAAGCCAATGAACTTGTTAAGAAATGGAAAGCTGAAAAAGTCAAGATTTTAGTATGGCAAAAACAAATGCCATGTGAGTAACAATGGAATGGGTTTGTCAATGGGTTATAAATGGACATGTAAAAGATTGTGTTTCGAAACTACAATGTATTACACTCAGATGATAGTGAGTCGAAAGTGTAAAAATCCAAAAAGTATATTCCACCATTTGCTCATGATCATGCATAAAAGATACAACCTTAAATTCAAAAGTAATATATTTCTTAGTTAAGTGTATGCTTCCCTCTTGAATAACCATCTATTAAAGTCCTGGAATCTTCAGGACAGGAATAGTGTTCAGTTCTTTAAAAAAAAGTGTATTTAACACTAAATAATCAAGTAATTATTTGGTCTTCATTAACAAAGTCTAACCAGTCAAAAGAGTGATACAAATATGGTCACAACACTTCAACTTCTCTCAAGAGTAAAAATGAGTTATCCAACTTAAGAACATTGATGTATCCACAACTACTTGCTTTTTTGCGCTACTGTTACATGATGTGGGCATGCACGCAAGCTGGAAGTCACTTTCATTACTCACAATATCTAACCTGTTCCATTGTTTCAAAAGGAAACCTACAAAATAAATGCTTTTCATACATTTAAACAACTATCTACACCTTGCTTGGGGAATCATTAAGTCTCATTCAGTCCAAACAGTTATTTGATAGACTTAGAATTACAAAATTGTAATCAAAACATTCCATTTACATGCTGTTAACATAAAATGAAGCCTCCGAAACATCTGGAAAATTAATTTGGTATGCCGTATGTTTTAATGAAAATCATGTATGTTATGTAGAAAGTGATGGGTAAATTGTGTCTTTTTTGGTTGATATACACTGTTTAAACATATTTGTGGGGCAACATCCTCATCTGCTGATATCTTATTGCTGAATGAAAAGGTGAGTTATGTGTCACACGTCTGCACTGTTTAAGAAAAATAGGTAAATCGTATAGTAAATCTATATTGGTGAGTAAAAAAAGCCGCCAGAAAACTGAATGTGATTAAATATCTTTAGATATGTCATAAGCGATCATTGGGAGGGTGAACAATAAATCTAATTTGATTTTGTCAAGAGAAAATCACAAAAATGCAGTGTTAACATCCTTTTGAAGCCTCCGAAACCACTTTTTCTCTATAAAGTGTATTAGCTCAAAAAATTATTGCAGTATCATAATGTTTTTATTATTTTTGTTGTCTGTCCATGTCTGTTGATGATTTCATGGCATAATTTGGGGCAGACACTCAAAGAATTTATTAGAAATGTCAAATTAGATGTTTTTGCTCTTTCGGAGGCTTCAATGCGTCTCAGAGGCTTCACGTGTTAACGGAAAATTTGTATTGTCTCCTATTTTCAGAGAGTTGGCGGATCTTAACTATTTTTGGTCTATTAGGTTAGGGACCCATATCCTACATTTTGACATGTAGATTAGGTCGCTTCTCTCATCTAAATTCATATTATTTGACTAAACACTTTGTTTCGGAGGCTTCAAAACTGCTAACGGAAATTTCACTTGAGGGAATAAAATTATCACACAATTTCAAATAGCCCTAGAATCAAGTAAACTTTGATGTAAGTCTAAAGTTTAGCTGTACCTTACTATTTTCAGCATAAAAGAAAGTAACCAAAACACATCCACTGATCATTACTGTCCATCAAAGTTTGTAAACAATTGTTAACGGAAAACGAAGCCTCCGAAAGTCATAGTATTCTAAAACAAAGGGCCAGATACAAACCAAACTAATTTGGTCATTTCAATTGACCATACAACTATGCTTTTAACATAAAAAAATTAGATCTCTGCAGTTGCATTAGAAGATTATTAACATCTCGAAAATGTTATATAAATTTCAATGCTCCAAAATAGTCATTTGATGCTCGCTCGTGCACAGGAGTGGTCTAGATCTAGAGACCTGCATTTTATCATTTTTTTCCCCTTTTGCTTGTTCACTCGGGTTTAGTGCTACCAAAATTTGTGTCTCTGAAGAAACTCAACCAAAAGCTTGATAATACAGTTTGCATCAGGTCTATTCTGTAGTAAATATTAGATCTAAATTGCGATGCTAATTCAGTTTTCACTTACAACGTACTCGATGAAATCCCGCGTTCTTTGCTCATTGTTCAACTAATAAATAACTATAATTTAGAACTGTACTTAAATTCTGATGAACTGCATTCGCCATTGTGTGAAATCAATAAAAAAAAGAGCCTGCTGAGGAGGTGTTCCATTCTATCCTTTTCATTTCCTCATATCCTTTTGGTTTCCTCCCTTATAGCTGTCACTTTCTTCTTTGACCCTGGATGGAGAAAAAAAAAATCCCATCTTGCCAAGTAAAGACAGAACACATACCATCATGAAATATTTGACATTAAAATGATTTTTAAAAAAGCATGTAAGTGATCAAAATTCTTGTTTGTGAAAATAAATAATAAATGAAAGGTGATTTCCCATGAAGCAGTTCTTTCAAATATCCAACACTATACATGGGCGTCACCAGGGGGGGGGGGGGGGGGGGGTGAGCTGGGAGCGAACGCACCCCCCTTCAGACCCTAAAACAAAACAAAACAAAACAAAAACACTTCAGTCTGCGAGCGACCTCAACGCCGGACGCTAAATATAATTTTTTTTTTTATTGTTTTTATCAATTTTTTTTTATTTTGCACTGATGTTCCTTTACAGTGTTTACTATCTATCGACAGTACTGTATCCGTACGGTATTTCACTCATTGTGCAACGGATTATTGAATTTCAATTCTGAAAATGCAAAAGCTCCGTCGCGTGAGAGGGGGATACTCAGTGGTGTAACTACGTGGGGGGGGGGGCCATGGGGGGCACGCGCCCCCGCCCCCCATCCGCTGATTGGTTAAAAAAAACAAAAACAAAAAAAACTAAATCGTAATTCAAGGGTTAGTAAACTGCTTTTGAAATCGACATCATGAACATAAACCGACATCCTTGACTACCAATGGC